>NW_015090864.1:7366296-7516757 GCF_001431845.1 Calidris pugnax
CCATTGGGCAGGCCAAGAAGTAAAAGACGAAGGATTACCCGTGTCAGAAACAATAATCCTTTCAACTGTGTGCACAATTACAGCTTTACTTCTGCCTGCTGGCCTCTCAACAAAATTGTCCTGCTTATGGTTCCATTTTTCCCCCCCCCCCCCCCCCCCCACTTGTAATTCTTAATAACTTGATCGCGGATGCTTCCCAATAACCTGAGTAACAACAAGTGCACAAAGGCTGGTGCAAAAATCCTACCGAGTGTTTTGCAGCTGCCGTTTTATTTACCAGTAAAAAATGGAGCAGTCGTCCTTTAAGCCAGTGACTGCGTTTGCTGGTGCTGCTGGTGCCAGTGGAGCGCTGTGAGGGACAGGTGGCTCGGGAGCAAAAGGAGGCTTTTGTAATTGCTTGGCAGGGCAGAGCTGTATTAGAGTGCAGCAGCAGTTGGCAGATTGGATTAATGCTCTCCTAAGGGCGAGATCTGGCACACGAGCTGTATGTTAATACCTGTAGCCTAAGTTGATTCTGGAGCTGCCTTTGTAGCAAAAAAGAGCATCCACTTCCACCGTGTCACCAAGTCATAAATCCTAAAGCCAGCCTTGAAATTCACTTTCGGCGTTGTCAGCAGTATAAGGCTCTCGAAAGTGTAATTTGTGAACAAATCTTTTAATAAAGAATTATTATCATGAAACAACTGAGATAGATAATCAGTTTGTGGAACATGAAGTAACAGCATTATCTTACAACACTGCAGTCCATCTATTACTGTAGTGGATGTTGCCATCATGCTTCATTTGTGTTTATTTCACAAACTAGAGATGACGCTGTTTGTGAAGGAGTAACTCCTGGGCTTAGCTGGTTCAGAGACCTTTGGTTTGGTAGCTGGAAAATCAGCTTCTAATCCTAGCATTCCCCTCGTATGTTTGTGGGAGAGATTTACATATTAACTGTGCGCGTTGCCTGCAGCCCATGACCCTGTTACAATTGGCTTGAGCTTGAGTTACGAACGCTTCTAAAATACAAGTCCCTGTGGCATGAATGTGCTGTCCATTCCAGATGTCACCTTGAGGTGAGATTGCTGCAGCTCCAAGGAAGCCTCTCCAGTGTGGGTGACAGGCCATTCATAGCACTGCATGACTGGAGAGCTGTTCTGGTCGTCCTTTATGCACCAAGGACAAGCTGGTAGACTAAGGCTCCTTCAGGCTTGTATTGCAATGATCTAATTTTCAGTTTTAGAGACTGAAGTATTAAAAGATTTGAAAAACAGAGACATGCAAAGATTCCCTGATGATCCACTGCCTCTTGTGCTCTTCCAGTCTCCCTTATACATAGCATTTTATTCCCTTCTTCCAAATCAATTGCTAAAATTTCTTCTCAATTCTATTCTGGAGATACCCGGTCACTGACCCTTGATTGCCTACAACACTGGCTGGCAGTGGAGCAGCTCCTTATTCATACTGGTGTGGCTGAGATGAGACACTGATCCCTTGGGTCTCTCTGAGACATCAGCCCCTTAGTGTTGGCTGTGTCATTTCACCCAGGCACAGGTACACTGCTGGGTCTGGATGCTCCTCTTTCCAAGAAAAACAGTTTCTTGCCTTCATTCAGTTGTCATATCTGCAATCTCCAGGTATACGTCTTGCTCCTTTTGCCCAAGTGTTAGTTATACAAAAGTTAGTTCCTCTGGAATACAGAGATATTTATTGCAAAGGCAACCAGTTGCCAAATGTTCTTTATGTCAGTTGATCCAGAGAGATCACCTTTCCTGCTCAAACCTATTTCCCCAGTTTATGCTCTTCCCTGAGCTCCCCAGACTTCCCTGCACTTTCTGTGGTTGTCACCATGTTACACATGTGGCTGATCAGCTGAATATGCTGAAGTGGGTAAGAGCATCCCAAATCAGGTGTTTGATAACAGCTGTGGGTTATTTGGCTGCCAGCTGAACCAATGCACAGGAAATGCTCATTGATAGCATTTCATTATGGTTTTCCTAATTTATTAGAGGCACAAAGAGAAATGGGCAGTGTTCCTTGGAGGGCTGTGGAAACAGGTTGGCACACGGCATGAGACTGTATTAGAGGTACATTGCATGGGAAGTGATAAAGTACAAAGGGATAATTCAATGTAGGGACAAAAGAGAATTTGTTGTCTCAGAAGAAAACAAAATAGGTCAGTATCACAATGAATCTGAAATGTGAGAATGTTGAAAAGACCTTAAATTATATGGCTGTATTGATTTGTTTGGTTCTTGCAATCAACTGAGCTTCACTGAGCGTAGAGTACAAAATACCAGTATGGATTTTGATGTGGTTTTGTTTTGTGTTTTTTTGTTTTTTTGTTTTTTTTTTCTTATGCAGTGACTCTGAAGGAATAGATAGTATGTGGTTTTTCAGAGAATCTAATTCCAGGCTGATTACTATGGAGTGCCTATTAGCGATAACACAGTGGTAATACTTTGCTAAAATAGTTGGGCTGGGGAGAGTACTGCTGACCAGTCTGTCTCTACTGATAGAAAAAAGTGAAAAGACCATTATCTAACTGCCCACAAACCATGCCTCAGCCAGAGGTAACCCATTGTGCTCTAAATCACAAAGACATGGGAGAATGAAAGATCAGAAAATGAACAGAACATTACCATGTTACAGGAATGAGTTTTTCATCCCTTTGGAGGGCCAGTTTAACGTGTAATGGGAAAAGGAGGATTTCTTCTCAACAGAACAAAAGGGTTCAAGTTATTAATCAGTTTTCAGGTTGTACAGCCACAACAAAACCAAAAGTATCATAAAGAATTTTGATCAAGGGAACGATGTTGACTCATTGAGTGAAAGTCAGTCTTTGATAGTCTTTGATATTAACTTTCCTAAAAAATACAGAAAATTCTGCAAACAGATACAGTGACTTGCTTTATTTCTCCACAGAAAACCATAAAGGAATATGTCAGTGAAGTTAATTTTAGACAGACAATTATCCTTTTCTCTACTGGAAGATTTCTACAAATGGCATAGTTACTCTGTAAAGATAGCACTGTATTTGCTTGTTGGTGACTGACCAACAGAAGAATCAATGTGGCAGAGTGATTGTGACTGTGGGTCATCCTCTACTGTACACAATATGTGCATGTAGTAGAAGGAAATGCAACCTCTGGCTAACGTTTTCTTGTGATTTTCCTTTAAAACCTGTTTTTCCCTCCCATTCATGCCACTGTTAGATAACAGGGTACCGAATATGTGAGCTGTTTTCCAGTGCAGCCCAGCAGCCTTCCTGCATTTTACTTTGTTCTCTTTTCCCTCTTAATTTGTCAACTTCAAAGCCTGGTTAAATATCACAGATATTAAAGGCCAAATGGCAAATCAGCTTTTACCTGCATATTTTGCATCACAGCGTGAGTTACCGTTTAAGGGTGCCAGGACCATTTTGAAAGGTGGAGTATGTAATTATGTCAAATGTTTGGGATTATTCAATCAGTTTGACATTCATATGTGCATTCGGGGATTTGTCTGCTCATAGCACAAGTAGGAAAATGGGCGATATAATCTACTTCCAGCAAATGTCTTTTTAGAGGCTTTTTGTGGGAAACCCTTTTAATGGATCTGGCAGTTCCTGTTCCACCGGCCACTTGTGCTGTATTTTTACTGTCTTACTATAGAGTATAAAAGGGAATAGATTATAAAAACAATTTGGGTCTGTTAAGAATCCTGAGGGAATCTATTATTTGGAGATATACTTTATTGTTACAGAATAAAAAGTGATTCCTTTTACCCAGATAACTGCTGAGTGCTTTATGATTAATTACATTAAAATATATCCTTCCTATTTTCAGACTTTAGTCAGCTGTTGTACAGTTTTATTTCTGATGATTGCTTAGAGTGTTTTTAGCTGGGGGTATGGGATGACTTTTTGGATGAAATGTGTGATTCCTGAAAAAGAAGAAACACAAAAAATACTAGAAATTATGTATTAAGCCTTGCAAACTGCTTTGTAACACAGCTTGCACTTCTCCTCTGCCCTGTAGGTGTTCCCTTTCAAACTCTAAATTTTATGAGATTTTTTGTGATTCTTAGATAATTCTTTAATTAAAGTAACACTACTGCATGCAGGACCAGGTGAATCTGTGGAGTAATTTAGAAAATAGATGCAAAAGAGGTTTTATTCCTATATTTATCAAATAAGTAGTAATCATTAGATCATGGCAGCTAGTCCACCTGGGTTTAGTCTCAGATCCACCAACTGTTTAATAGACTGAGTGGTAAAACCCTAAATTAGCTCTTTTGATAGAACAGCCTGTTGGAAGAGGAGAGGATTGGGTTGATTTGAGGAGTCTTCTTCTAAGGGCTTTTCCCTCCCTTCTTTACTTGTAAACCTCTGTGAAAGAAAGTTTGCATGTTCCTCTCGTTTGTATTGATTCAGTGTCTTGTCATACCAACATAAAAGAAAGCCTTTCGATAAATAGTGATTACTGCTGGTGCTAGCACGGTATCAGCCCACAAAGTGTGACAGGAACCACCACAGAAGATCGAAGTGTAAACTAAACTCTTCCTTTTTTCTGATGCTAGTAGTAAATCCTCAGCTGGTAGTGTAATCTTTCATGCCAACCCAAAGGGGCTGAAAACTTTTTTTCACATTTTCCTTCTAAAAATTCCCTAATTTCCATCTGAAAGCTTTTCCTAATCCTTTGTGAGTTGCACTGGCAGTGCCACATTGAAAACAATGGTGACAAGCAAAGGCTCTGTGTGTCCAGCTTGTGTCTGTGTGACAAACCAGGTGAGATGCAGGGAGGATCCTGTCTTTTGGGGCTTATGTCAAATATTTGTGCAGGTGCTTTGGGGCAAGAACAAAAACAATTAATTGTGGTTTTAAATATATGAATAGTCACAATGATTAAGTGAGTCCAAATCCATCCTATTCTTAAATAACATATTTTCTGTGTAAGTAAGCCCTACTAGAATAGGACCTGCATCCTTGGATGAAGCAAGCGCTTTCAAGGAGACATTATTCTACCATTCACACCATACTTTGCTCTGCATTGATGTGGCAGAGAAACTGCTTCTTCCATTTTGTTTCTGTAGCTTGTTGGAACCACAATTTACTTGTTGTTTTGGAATTTGGTGCCGTGGAAGAGGCGGACGCTCTCCTCTGCTGTTATATGTGCAGCATTGTTTGCATTTCCACTGTCATCTGGTCAGGTCCAGGTTTCTTTTGTTGATTACATAAAATGAGGTCCGTGGCTTCACAACAAAGTGTTGTCATATATAATTAGTCCTGTATTTTTCTGAATTTTAGAGTGATAATTGCCTTTCCAGGACTTAAGTGGAAACAGATAGATCCGTCTCTTAGGTCCTTCATGATTTCAGTGTAAACATGCACATGTTGCAGAACATAATGCAGATTGAAAGTAAACAAGATCTGTGCTGTGACCTGGGATGAGAAGCCCAGTGGGAGAGTGTTTCTGGCACAGTGGTTTCAGTACAATGACATTTACAGCACTCATTGGTCACAGCTGGCACGGGAGCTTTTGTGAGATGGTTTTGGTGATACCTAGAACCCTTCAGAGCAGTGTTTCAAACCTGTTCTAACTTATGTTAGTGGGATGACTTGGCACACAGGGTCTACAGAGCAAAACGGTTGCCAAAAAATCTGCTACCTTTAAATATGCCTCTATACTGAGAGGGGCTGTGTGCTTCTGGGATCCAGCCAAAAATTGGGGCTAAGGACATCAAATCAGTGCAAGGTTTTTTACTACACCCCTTGGATGGCTAAGGGGAATGCAGAGAGTTAATACTGCTATTTTTGTTGACTAAGCCTCAGAAACAGAGAATTTAAATGAAATTAATACTAACTTTTAAGCACCACCCAATCCCTTTGGATTTCAGAGGAATGCTTGTCTCTCTCCTACACTTTTCTCTGGTGTGGGGGTTTCCTTCCGGTAAGTGAATAGCTACAGCAAAAATTTCAGTTGCGTTATTAAGCATATTAAGCAGAGGTGGTCATCCTCTTGGAAAGTTAAAATAATTTCATTTGTCCTTAAGAACTAAAATAATAATAAATGTCTAAAATCTTGGCTCATACAATAGTTTACATAAGCAAACCTACTGATTTTAAGGATTTATTTGAGAAAGGATTGCTCCTGTGAATGAACTCTGCCAGTGGCAAGCTTTGAAGATTACATGCTACAGGCACAGCAGATGTGAGATATTTCAGTCTGGCCAAAGACCCAAGAGGGTGACAAATGATGTGTAGAAAATAAAGGAGTTCTTTGAGACTTGTGCAATTTTTGTTTTCTCCACTCCTAAATTGTCTCAGCAGAGAAAATCTTTTACCTTGGTCTCCATTAATGACTCCAAGACAGCTATAAACTCTCTAGCATGGCTGCAGGGGCTCTGTACCACAAGCAGGAACATCAGCAGATGTCCTGCTCAGATCTTCCCTGGCTATTTCTTATCCCTCCAGCCTGCTACATTTCTTTATTTTCCCCTGAAGGCCTCTGTTCTTTTTGGGAGCTGGCTTCTGCCTCTGATAGCTGACATCATAGAATCATAGAATGGTCCAGGCCGGAAGGGACCTCCAAGGGTCATCTAGTCCGACCTCCCCGCAGTCAGCAGGGACACCCCCAACTAGACCAGGTTGCCCAGGGCCTCATCGAGCCTCTCCTTGAATATCTCCAGGGATGGGGCCTCAACCACCTCCCTGGGCAACCTGTTCCAGTGCTCCACCACCCTCACAGTAAAGAACCCCCTTCTAATCTCCAGTCTAAATCTGTTCCCCTCCAGCTTGAAGCCATTTCCCCTCGTCCTGTCACTACAGGCCTTTTTAAACAGGCTCTCCCCGGCCTTCCTGTAGGCCCCCTTCAGTTACTGGAAGGCTGCTATTAGGTCTCCCCGGAGCCTCCTCTTCTCCAGGCTGAACAACCCCAGCTGCCTCAGCCTGTCCTCGTAGCAGAGGTGCTCCATCCCCCTGATCATCCTTGTGGCCTTCCTCTGGACCCTCTCCATCAGGTCTATATCCTTCTTATATTGAGGGCTCCAGACCTGCACACAATACTCCAGGTGAGGTCTCACCAGAGCAGAGTAAAGTGGCAGAATCACCTCTCTGGACCTGCATGGCTTGTCACCTTGAACACCAGTTCTTGCCTCAGATCCCATTTTATGTGTCTACATCATTTTCCACATCCTACTGCCAGGATATTTGATGACAAAAGTTGCTCAGTAGTTAATGGCAATGTATTGTTAAGTTGTTCAGCTCTGTAGAAAAATTTACTCTTCCAGTGCATTTTCTTTAATGAATTTTAGCAATTTTAGAACTTAACCAAAGCTGGAATAAAATCTAAGGCCACATGCATCAGCCAAGTCTCCAATATCAGCATTATAAGATTCAAGTCTCTTTGGTATGATCGGATGAAGATGGGATAATGGTCATTTCTTTGACATCATCTGAAACAGGTGGACCTAGAAAGGACACCTATTCTAAAATAAATGCTGTCTTGCAGTGAAATCACTTGTGCTCCTAGACCTCCCCTGATACCAGTACATCAGAGACTCACCTTGCTGAAGGAGTCTTTATGTATCTGAATGCCTAAAATGAGATATGATTTGGGTACGTAACCTTTACATACACCTTACAAGGATGAAGGGAGTGAATTGCACAGGGGAAAAAGCGGATCACATCGGTCTGGCATTAGTCTTTGTATTTCATATGTAGAAATCTATTGCTTTCACCTCTATATCCTGGTGGTAGCTTTTTTTCAGGGGGTTCATGCAATAGTGTAAGGATTTACTGTTTGAATTCAAATTATAACAGAGAAGTTTGTTTTAATGTCTACAGGATGATGTGCCTTGTGTTTGTCTGCCTTTCTACTGAGCCCCCAAAAGATGGAAGCCTGTTACAGACACCATTATGCAGGCTTGCCCTCAAGGGTGACGGGTAGTAAGTCATGCTTACTTGTCTGTGATGCTAATGGTGTGTTTGGGATGGCCACTGCTGAGTCTGGCAGCGCCGTCCAGGATATCTCATGGTTTCTTGGAATAAGTAAAAGCAAAATAATTGTGCAAAACTGGAGGTTCCTAGGAAAAATAATTTTTATCAGACAAACCTGATCAGTGAAGCAAGTACTCAAAAAGTTCATCCTTTGTCCTCTGGGATAGGATGTTTGATGAGAGCTACTGGAGAGCAAGTGGTTTAAAGATTTAAGAAGAAGTCAAACGAAATGGTTATTAGGGGACTTATTTATTTAGTAGCATACAGTAACAGGACAGAATTGCAAAACTGAGTGCCTGTATAAATGTGTATAAAGTCATTCATATTTAGACCTTTCACATTAGTGCCCTGACTCTTGTATTGCTCATCATTGCTCACCTTGGGCAACCACAGACCCCTATTAAGGATTGCGTTGTCACTATTGGAAAATCAGTCCACCAACTCCAAAATTGCTGACCTTGACTCTGGTGTTATTATTGACTACTTAGAAAATAAGTAATAACCTCTCCCTTCTGAGATGACCTGCCACGCAAACTGATGAGCTCCTCCCCAAGGCCCAAAGGGTGCAAATTGATATGAAGATGCAATGTAGCAGGTCAAACAAATGTGAGGTCAACTTTACGCCCTAAGTCAATGAGGTTTCGTTTGCTGGCTGACACGGGTCTTACAACCACTCTGAGATCACCCACTAATACTCCCTGTTTTATTTATGCAGGAATAAAGCAAAAAATTATTCATTCTATCCCTGTTGTGTCTAGTTATAATGATGGAGAATGTCTCCAGCTGACCAAGGTGTCCTCATTAATGATTGTTCTATATTTAGCCCTTGCAGAGACCATGTGCCCCCAGTTTAATCAAAGACCTGGTAGTCATGGTAACGACACAGAGCATCTGGATGTATACGATTTGCCAAACACTGTAATAAAGTGCAAGATGAAAAGAACACACAACAGCATTAGGTGAATTAATGTATTGTTCTTTTCCACTACAGATTTTGAAGTGTTTAGAAGAGCTTCCTAGCCATAAATGCTAAATTGTTTTTGCAGAAAAAGAGCACTATTAACACAGGTGACAATTACTAATATCTTTTTTTGTTTTGTTTCTTAATTCCATTTTGCAGGTGTATCAGCATTCATATACGGCATATTATGTCCTCAGCAAAATACCTCACGGGTAAGCAATTTTTCAATGTCTTAATTTTAAAGCTCAACCATTAAGAATGCTGAAAAATAACATGTATTGTGACAAATGGTTTCGGCTGCAGCATCCAGTGAGCTGTGTGTTGTACAAAAGATGACATAGTCTGGAAACAGAAGTACTCAGTTTCCCTGGAGAGTCAGACTACATGAATTTCATATTTCAGTTTTCAAGTTTTTGGCTAGATTATATACGGGTTGGCGTCTGGCTGAGAGCTGTGGTTGGCCACTCACCAGAGCACTGTCAGAGTATCTATCCAGGGGTGTTTAGTTCCTTAAATGTGGTCAGAAATGAGGCCTTGCCCTTCAGTTTTGGATGTCTTGGCAGGTTCCCTTGGTACAAGTGCTCTCTCTAGCATCCCATCTGAAGGCAGACAGACCAGTAGTCTGTTCCCAGGGTCCCAATGCTGCTTAGTCACACACACTCACAATTATATTGAAGCTACAGGCCTTTGGGTTTATGTTTTCAGAGTGTGAAGTAAGTACAGACAACAAGAATGCCAGACAAGCTTTACACAGCATTTCTAAACTTAATGAAAGCATATTGCTTTACCCAATGCATGTAGCGTGAAAGATTATGTCTAATTATAAGTAATAAACTTCCATCACACAATGCCTCTTCATTTAGGTCCCCTCATCCCTGGAAGTCCTGAAGAAGGCTCGGTGTTTAACGTAGGCATCGATTAGCTTGAGAGGATCCTTTAGCTCAGATTTTTAAATGCCCCTTCTCAGCTTTGTCTTTCTGATGCTGCAGGTGTGGTTTATACACAGGGAGATCACAGGATCACCATGTAAGTCAGGTTAGAAAGGATCTCGCAAGGTCCAACCTTCTTAGCAGGTTGAGCAGCCTCAAAGCAGGTTGCTCAGAACTTTATCCCATTTGGTTTTGAAAACCTGCAGGGATGGGGACTTCACAACCTCACTGAACAACCTGCCCCTTCACCTGACTGTCCTCATGGGAAGAAATTTTCTTCCTTTCATTTTATATCCACTCTCTCCTACCCATCCCACCATATTAAATGGGTAACTGTTGCTCTGTCTCAGGAAAACACTGGTGCAGGTGCTAATGTCCTCTTGATTTCTGCACCCCTGGGACAAATGCCTACCCCTGAGAGAAGGCAGGATCCTGGCCATGCCTCTGTGCTCACTGTTTCCTCCTGCTTTTTGTAGCAGCTCCCACTATGCCTCTGTGTGGTAGACCAGCAGCCTTTCCACTGGTCATTCCTCAGAGAACCTCACTCTTTTATACAGGAATGATATTTTAATGGCAAAAGTCCTAGAAATCAGACAATGCTACATGTAAAGTTTTGAATCCCGTGCCCTTTTTCCGATCTAATTTCCTTGGTGCAGTAACCAGTGAGTTTAACAGTAGAGAAGTACAGATTCAATGGCAAGATATAAACACATCTCTCAGAATTTTTTCCCTCTAAAAGTATGTTACATACAGGTGTTCCTCAAGGATTTGTCTCAGCAACCTTGTGCACACATTAAAAAAACCCAAACCACTAAATAAAAAAACCTGAAATAACTTTGGCTTCTACCTAGAAACAATTCTTTGTCTGAAAAAATATGTACTAGAGACATATATGTTTTAAAATCTGTGAGCCCTGGAGCTTGTGATGCCTGCTTCCCTACAGCTTCTATCGTGTGAGACTCACCACAAAAAATCATAAGCTGGAGGTTAAGTTGTTCCCATGTACAGTTAGAACATGGGAATTAGGACCATTCTTACCATCATCCATGTCCAAACTCTGGTGTCCCAGTGTGACACATTCCAGACTTCTTCAGTCTCCTTCCTTCCTTACATCAATCTGGTCTTCGTTTTCGCATTTCTTTTCTACACCACCCCCCCGCCCTGGTCCCCATCCCCCCTCAAGGAACTTGCTGGACTTATTTAATATTTGAAAACTCTATCTTTCTGGCAATATATCTGAAATTAGCTTGTGGGCTGAAAAAGTGTTGAACAAAAGGATGAACACTCAGCATGAGCACATAAGCTTTGTATCTGCAGTAAACCTGGCTAAGAGCAAAAGCATTTGACTGACAACACAGTTCTATTCCAGACCAAAAAAAAAAAAAGGGGGAAAAATAGAAGTATCATGCATAGTATGCATCAGAAATGCTCAAAAATTAACAACAGAGGAGTCCAGGCATTTTTCTGCTACTGCATGACCTTTTCTTGGCTGTGAAAATCAGCTTCTTGTTTCCCCCAGCTTCAACAATATTGCACACTCGGCTGTGTTTCAACTTGGTCCCTGTGTTTTGTTGAGTAGCGGCTCAGGCAGTTTCACTGAATTTCACTGAATTTTTTAGAGTTGGAAGGAACCATAGACATCATCTAGTCCAACTCCCATGCTGAAGCAGAGCTTGTCAGAGCATGTTACTCAGGACTGCATCCAGGCGGGTCTTGAAAATCTCCAGAGAAGGGGACTCCACAACCTCCCTGGGCAGCCTGTTCCAGGGCTCTGGCACCCTTCTGTGAAGAAGTTTTTTCTCATATTTGAGTGGAATCTCTTATGTTCCAACTTGTGCCTGTTGCCCCTTGTCCTCTCACTGGGAACCACTGAAAAGAGTCTGGCTCCCTCCTCCTTCAACCCTCCCTTGAGATACTTGTAGGCATTACAAGCATGAGTTGGAGGGGCGGTTTCAGAGGAGAAGTATCCAGTATAAGGGGAAGATTTGGAAAGTGAGAGGGTGCCAGAAGGCAGGCAAGTGTGTCAAGCATTGGTGTCCCCACAGCATGATATAGTGATGGATGAGGCAACTTACTGGCAGGAGGAGGGCTGGAAGGTGTGTGGTTTAAACTGTAGGTATATAGACAGGCATTGCAAGCCGTATGTAACAATTGCATTGATATTTCAGGTGATCATAGTGCATGTCAATGGTGGAAAGAGTGGCACATTGCCATTTCCCTGGAACACGGGCATTTATCATTCCTTTGGAGTTCTGTGTATATTTTAGGGTGTTTCATGAGAGGAGAGTCCAGGTGTAGCAGGTGACCATGGTGTAACAGGTGATAAAATACATCAACTGAAAGTTGAGCCTCTGTTGGATGAAGGGGTAACAAAGTCTTCATGTCATATTCCATATTTAACATGGGAATATTGCTCTGGTGGGTGTGTGTGGATGATGATTGTTGAGGGCAGGACCAAGTGCACTGATGCAGCACAAGGTTCAGGTCAGTTTGACGTTCTTTGGTGATGACAAAACTTACAACCCACAGACAGCATCCTTGCCCTCCACCTGATGACAACATGAGTGACAAAGGCCTTTGGCAGTGAGCAACAACCCATTTCCCATTTCTACAAACTGTTTTGATGCATTAGTCCTCTTCTGCAAGTAGACACCAGCTTTACATCCCGTTGGTGTGTGCCAGTGGTGCCTGGGCATACCTCCAAATCAGCATTCAAGGCAGTGGCTGCTGGTGAACAAACTCTCTCTGCTCCACAATATCTCTCCAGCTCATAAACACTCGCTCCCAGAGACAGGTTGTGACACCCCTCTCTCTACCCTCATCCTCGGCTATGACCCACATCATCAGGAAGGCCAGACAGTTCAGGCTTTGTACCCGCTCACACCCTTGCTACACCCCTGCTGAGGCTAACTAATAAGAAAGCCAATTAATCTGATCTGTGGCATCACTTTTTAAGTAACGTGACATTAGTCTGCCAGCATAAATTGCTTTTTAAAGGGAAATTTCTAATTATTTTTGCGGTGTTCTGCAGACTGTCCAGATTCAGGCTGTCTCTGAAGTCAAAAGGGGGTCGTGCCAGCTTTTTTCAGATTTCATTCTGAGCTCCCCGTAAGTTTGACAAGCCAGTTTGGGAACATCCTTAGCACATAATCTAACAAGTGCTATTTTATACAGGGTGCAGGACTGCAGCATTTTTCCATGAGAGCTATTGTGGAAGTAAACTCCCCACATGAGAAGTAACACAATTTGACTCTCTATAGGATAACTAATATATGCTAATGACAGAGACTCAAAGGATGTTATTTAAAAATGAAAATAAGCCCAAGGTAGAAGAAAGAGTAAATATCCCTGTGGGGTCCCTGCACAGATTTAATTTCTCCTTTTTTGTTATTTCAGCCTTCTTACAGCCTCTTAGAAAACTCAGGGTAGAAACCCCTACTGTTTTTGCCAGATTTGCCTTCTGTTTTCAATAGCCCCTGGTTTACAGTTTTCACAGGAGGAGCCAGCTAAGATCCACAGTTCTCATTTTCCTGGGCTGAGGTGCGTAGGGAGGTTATGTTCAGTTCAGCTTTCCATCACCCATTTTTCTCCTGCTTTTCACCCAAAAATGAGATGCTGGTGCTGGGTGCCATCTAGTGGAACAAGCTCCTGTGCTTGCTGCTCATAGTCCCTGGTATGAACATCTCTCCCGTCCCATCTGCTTTCCTCTGAATGGTGCTCCTTTTCAGATACAGCTGCTGATAACTGCTTACAACTGTCTGCACTATAAATATTTTTGCAAAGCTCCTCTCGTGACCCCACACTTGCACTTGCTGCATTGTAATTGCCAGCTAGTTTTAATTTATAGGTACTGTGATAGCATCTGCAGGTCTAGATGTGGAACAGGGAGATCTCATTCAAGGTGCTGGGAAAAAGTGGAACATAAATACTGTATACAGTTATTTCCTAATATTATTTTTCCTAACTATGGAAAATAAAAATTTAGCAATACAATGTAGGCAACAAACTACATATGAAATACATCCACCAAAAATTGTTTTATTCTTTTGTGGGTTTTAATAAAGTTGCTCCTACTGAGTCCAATATGGATGATCCTAGTCACTCACATCCTTCACTGAAATAAAGGAAAAAGCTTAGTTTGTTCAGCATTTTCATGGACAGGCCCTGACTGAGCAGGGTGTTCCCCTAACCTTGTTGCAGGATTTCCTTTACCAGTGTTAAGGTCATTTCACACCAGTGTGTGCTGCTGGACCACTGGTTTGATCTGGCACTACAGGTCCTAAGCAAGAGCTAATTTTGGATTGATATCCAAGGGGGTACTTCTGTGTTTAACCTTTTCCTGTGGCCAGCAGAAACACTAGGCTTTTTTTCAGTTCTGAGTTGTGTTTGCATTCCCCAAAATAAAGCCCAGCATAAACCATCCATTTCCTCAGACCTCCTCGTGTTCATCCAGTTCTGCATGAACCCTTTCCCTCTGAGCACAGCTAAGTGCAGAGATTAGTGCTGCTGACGCCCTCAGATGAACTCTCAGCATGGTGTTAGCACATCCAGCTGGGGCATGTCAACAGGAGCTTCCAAATATGCTTATAGGGACCAGCGAGAAAATCAGCAGTTATTCCCACTCCTCATTGATTTTGTGGGAAGAAGGGAATTTTACACAGTTACTCCCGTGCAGAATCCATACTTCTTCCCAAATTTATATATTGTAGTCAGTGGTAAGTAGATCACAGGAATCATCAAGGAGCTGAGTTCAGCTCTTCCAACCTACACTGCCCAGCATTTGTAAAATACCATATGCCTCCCCCACACTCAACTCCCAGTAACTTCAAGAGAAGTCCCATGAGTGGAGTGACTGCAAAATATGCATTGGAGATCCACAAAAGTGATAATAGGAGGAGGAACTGAGCCCGTTCTTCACTGTGAGTAAATTTTCAGTGATGTCTGTAGATCTCTCTGCAGGGCTCTCTACTAATGTTCCTGTCTCCTCCTTTTATACAAGCTACTGGCAGAAAAGAGGTTAAAGTTGATTATAGAGAACTTAATCAGATTTCTGCATACCCTGTTGTTTAATATCTTGAAAGAAAACAAGATTTTCCTTGAATAAGCTTCAATTCCCACGGTCACAGTAAAAGGTAAATGTGTTTCATTATTTAAAGTCATGGTTAAAAAAAACTTCAGAGAACTGGCTCTGCTGCAGACGTTTGTCCATTTGACCAAGACTGTTCTATTTTATTTCGTTCTGGCCTATTATGCGCCTTCTCAGTAGCATCAAGGAAACTTCCTGTGCCTCAATGTCCCCATCTGCAAAGCAAGGGGAGAAATACTGCTTACTTGACAGAGGTGATATATGATAATTACTGTAGAGAGTGCTGCATGATTTCACTCCTTAACATTTATAAACTTGTACTAGAGCCCACATTTTATTTTCAGAGGAAAAAGTACTGTAATCAATAGAGTCTGTTTTCAGCTAATTACATACTACTTAAGGGAGCTGAATATTTTCCCCCAACAATGATATGTGAGGTTGAAATAAACCCTTATAAAAAGGCATGTAAAATCAAACAACCATGTGAAAATTGTTAAATAAGTAGATCAATGTATTCTGCATTTTGTGAAGAATCTGCTATTGCCACTTCTTCTCTCCTCCCACTTTATCAATTATCATTCCATATTTTTTATCATCTTTTTGATATAGTTTATATAGTTAATTAAGGCACCTCTGCTTCATAGTGTGGTGGCTTTTATGCCAGACTAAAATAACAACATGCTCATGATGTAATATGCTTTTTCAGTTGTATTTTGACAACAGAAGACTGGCCTTTGGAATAGTTAAACTTGATAGCTTGACTGTGGGGCTGGACCTTAAATCCTCTGAAGTGGATGGAATCTTTCCGTTGATTTTGCTGGCATTTGGCTGAAGCCCTGATGGAGCTGTTGGGCTTCTTGCTTTTTATAATCAACTGAATTAAACTCTCTGTAAATCACTGGAACAGTGGTTAAATCACATACCAGCTTATTGCTTGCGAATACATTCTGTGCCTCTTTAATAAAATGCTGGCTCTTTCTTTTTAAGCAAAGCGGTTATTTGAGCATCGCTCACTTCCAAGCAGCAGCAGGTTGAAAGCAGCTCAGCCTGGGAAGGCAGCTCAGGCAGGACCCTTGGCTGTGCTGGTGGGAGGAAATCCACTTCAGCAGCTCAGCATCATATCATTTCCCCAGGGGATTTGCCATTTGCTCGCCCATGTTGGTCACTGCATAGCATTTTCAATGTGAAATGTTCCTTTCCTGTGTAGGCAAAGCCATTCTTACCATATGCTTCTCTCTTCCAGAGTCAGTTGTGATGTGGGTGGACACCTTAGAAACCATGTATAGTGATAATAATAACGAATAGTCCCCCGATGGGAGGATTTGATATTAAGAATTAGAGTAACGATTGCTGAGACTAAAAAACAAAACAAAAAAAATCTCGGGTAATTAGTAGTTAGATACAGATGTTAGCAATTTAATAGAGAAAAGCCCAGCAACCAACATCCATGTGCTACAGAAAAGGTCAATAGTTTATGGCTCATCAGTTAAAAAAAAAAGGAAGGAAGAAGGGTTTGCCTGAGTGAGTGCCCATAGTGTTTGCCTGAGATAGCACCCTCTGAAATGGAGACAGAGCTCCTATTCAATTCTATTCTTGAATAAAATGTGTTGTGCTGATGAGAAGCTTATCTGGATTTGGAAATGTTCGCCTACGAATGAACCTCCTCCAGTCCCCAGGCTGTGGTCACCCTCCAAACCATAGACATTGCTGCAGGGTATGTGCACAGCTAAAACTTGGCACAGTGACATGGGTTTTCCTCCTTATTCATACACGGCAAGGTTGAGTTAGTACATGGAGGTTTGACAGAAGGGGGAATAATTGTGGATGAAAGAGACTGTACAGAGTGATGGTGCGTAGCACTGAACAGGAACGGACAGCCTGTACAATTGCTGTTTCCGTGCATCACCTTCCCAGAACTAATATTGTTCTGTAGGTGGATTTTAATAGTGGAGATTTGGATTTTTTTGTTTGTATTTTTGTCCTAATGGTTGAGGTTCTGGGGAATTTCCCGCTGAAATAGGATTAAGAAACACGCATTGCCATAGGGGATGATTTTTGCTCGGCAGTTGTCAGGGTGTGGAGACAACCTGCAGCCTGGACCTTGGTGTTTTGTTGCTGTGGTTGGGTGATAAACTCTTTCAGTCTACTTAAACTCTCAGCACATTTTTGTTTGATTACACAGCACATAGAATGTGCACTGTATATTACAAAACAAGGACTCATGTTTTTTGTAGGCACCTGAAAAAAGCCAGTTCTGAGGACCCAAACCTGCAATATCATGGGCATTTCCTCACTGTTGTGGGGTTTAATGGGGCATGGGGTCAGATTATATAGTGAGGGCTATAGAGGAACCTGTGACCAGTGACTTGGGAATATATAGCAGTCTGTGCCACAGCACTTGTGTTCCTCAGCAGTGTCCCAGGGCTCCCTTTCTTCCTTGCTACCTGGGGCTGTGCCCACTTCACAGGTAGACAATAATCAAATTTAATAGGCTGGCAATCTCTTGTTATCCCAAAGTAGGGATCTTGCCCCCTTTGGGAGCTCAGAACATATAGAGAAGAAGGGAATGGGAAAATTTAGGAAATGCAAGAAAGGACCTTTGAGTGGAGAAAGGATGCTACAGCCAGGGATTTCCTTGATGCAGGAATCCCTGCAAAAGTCACTTTATGGCAAAAGTGGTATAATCCCAGGCTGATAGCCCAGACTGTGTCACATCAGCCCTGATGCCTCTTCACCCTATACCCTAACCCTCCATTTACTGAATGCTCCACTAGAAATTTGAGGAGGTAAGACAGGAATAGAAAAGATTGCTTTCCCATGTCACACCTGGGAAGTAGATAGAAGAATGAAAAGATCTTCTGTATGCACAGTTGTGAAGGCAAAAAGTTACAATCCATTTCAAATGTAAGCATTTCCTTTTGCGTGTGTACTTGGGGTTTATACATCCCTGTTACAGGGCAGAACTGTAGGGCTAGAGTAGTATTTTATTCCTTTAAATAAGGAGAGTATTTTACAACCCACTTTTAAACTGTGTATGAAATCAGGCTAATTGTGGTCTGGCTTAAAACTCATCATATCACTGTTGATAAGAAATGGAAATTATGGCTCTACTAAGTGTATGAGTTGTTTATTTTAACTGATGAGGACACGATCCATGTAGGGAAACACTGTTTAGAATGTTGTGTTTCAGTATACCTGAAAATATACGCACAAACTTCTGAGATTTCCTTATCCTGTTGACGTGAGAAGAAATTAGATTCGCTCAAAGACTCTTATTTTCCAAAAGATACAGAGAATACTGAGTCATTCTGGTTTTGTCTGAAACCCAGTAACACAAACTGTTAGATTAGTTGAGAGCACAAGCCCAAGAATCAATCTCTTGCCCCAATTAAAAGTGTGAGCTGGAGTCCAGTGAAGTCATACTGTAACGAGGCCCTTCTCCTGGCTCCGGCAGTGAGGAGATCACAGCTGCATCTCATTTTGTCTACTAATAACCCCTTATTGCTCTCTGCAGGCATCACATCATGGTGCTATATTTTTATTAGGGTTTGGAAGTCAGACAAGGTCAGCTGGATGGAAAATGTTATGGTTTCATCACAAACACACTTTCCTGGAGACTGGCAGAGTTGCTCTGAAGAACCATGTACTTTCATCCTGGGCTCATTATTGCTGAGATCTTCCCAGTTCATTCTTAAACATCTCAGTGCTTACTGGGTTATTTCTCTTCAACCTATTTTTTTTTGCCTGTATTTTGGATAGCTGATCTTTGGATAGCTGTAATTCTGACTAGCTTTCTTGGTAGCATTCAAGTATTTAGATTTTCTTTGTTTCCACACCTCTGTTGCATATAAATAGACGTGAAATCCTGATAAATCCAGTGCCTTACCTCATGGTTCTGAGATCGGAGCTGGCTGAGAAACCTCTACAGAGTAAGAAAAAATTACATGAGTAAGAGAAAATTACTTTTAAGTGGTTGTGTTTATCGCCTGAATTCTATCACCTCTCATTGTCTCTGTAGGGGACAAAATATGACTCCAGGAACAAAAGTTCTTGAAAAAAATGCAGTAAAAATTCACTCTGTCATCTATGATTTAGAGGGGTCACATGAGAAACATGATAATGTCATAATTTTAGAAATAATGCTACCGGTATCTGAGGACCATTTCCACTCTTTGCTTGGTCAGGAAAACCTAGAGATTTTGATCAATGGCTTGCGGTCCTCCTGCCTGCATTCTGTGATTCCTAGCCGTGTACCAGACTCGGATGCATTTTTAAATCAGTTTTCATAGACTTTCACCAGAGAGGCAAGCCTGTGCAACCATTTTACATAATTCCCAATGGAAGTTGGTCACTCCTTTTCCGACAAGTGATTGATGTTTAAGTGGTATTAGTAGAGTACAAGATTTTGCAGGACCAGTACCAACTACAAATACTACATTGATGGATGCTTTACAGCCACTGGCAGACCATAATCAAAAAGACCTCTGAGCTCATACTGCTGGCATGAATTTGTCTGGATTGCCAAATTAGGGATAAATGTTTTAGATTCCCTTGCTTTTTCTCTTTTATGCTCTAAATCCGTATAGTTCATTCATCTTGGACAAAATGGTTGGTGAGCTCTGTTGTTTTTAAGAACAGCTGAATGATCTGATGTGTATCTGTAGTTAAAATTAATGAGTTCAAATTGCTTTCATTACCTCCTTCTACTTTTGTTCACTGAAAAGTGCTGTAAGGGAAATAATGTGTGTGTGTATGTGCATTAAATATTTAATAGTGATCGAGCTTAGATGAATGGAAGAGCCTTCCCCATCTATTTAAGCACTTTTATTAGAATTCCAGGAGGATTCTTTTAGTTGCATCTTCTGACAGTCTGATTTCTTGATTATCTGTTCTGGCAAGTCTTTGATTCCCATTTGTATTATATTTTATTCTGTCCCACTGCGAGTCTCTGCATGGCTGTGTATCTCCTGGGAAGCTGGAGATAATGGCACCTGTCTCCTCTTCTCCTTGGTGAATACTGAAGTAAACAAGTCATTTAATTGTTTAAGAATGCATTTTTGCTTCTCAAGAAATGGCATTCCTCCTCCTTCGAAATCTTTCCCTCTTTCTCCAAGTCCTTATCTATGGTTCTTTGTACATTTATGAAAACATACATTTTTACATGCTTTTATTTCTTTTTGCAAATTTTCTCAAGAGGACTTTTTCCTCATCATACTTCAAAACCTCTTAAATATTATGAAGTTTCCAGTTTTTTATAACCCTTCCAGATTTCTTCTTTCCATGGTGGTTTATGTCTTTTTCTTCCCTTCGTTCTAAGGAAGAAGAAATCTGTCTAAGCTGCTGTCTGATTTTATGCTATTAGTAGACGTGAAGACACCGAGCTCTGGTGCTGAGACAGATAGTTTAGATAGATAGATAGTTTTTTATACACAAAAAAGGCTTAAAGTACTGTGAGCTGATTTGCTTAAGCCTGTTGTCTTTCAAAATATCCAGTGCTGGCTTGATGCAAATAACAAGAGGGGGTATTTTTGCCTTCCCCACAGTTTTTTTAAATGTCTTTATTTCTTCAACCTCTTTTCTCATTCTACTGAAGTCTTAATATACTTTCTATATTTTCCAAAATTATGGCATAGTTAAGCAGGGGGGTTCAAAGCTTTTCTGAAGAACTTGCTCCAACTCATATATGTGGTTTTAGTTACTTACTTAGAGGATAGGTATGTCAGAGTAGCCTTTGATGCAAACTGTTGCATTTTTGCTCACGTTGGCAGCATGTGCAAAGAATTTCCAAACAAATCCTATTGTTCTGTGTTTAAAATTAAAATTAAAAGTTATTAAAACAGATCCTAGAAGAACAGCCTATACCATACCCCAGACTTTGACTGCTTTTTTCAGTTTCAGACTTCTTCAGTCAGGCACTATAAAACATTCTTCTTGAAATATGCTTGAAGTAAAATGAGCCTCTCAATTACAGTGGAAAAATTCTATTGTTTTTTAAGTTGCTTTTGAAGAACTTAATATAGAATAGTTTGTCATGTTTGTGCTCAGGAGGAGACTAGGTGCCGTGAAGTCTCTGTGGGAAGCTGGTCTTCTTTAGAATAGGAGAAAATGTCAGAAGAGGGAACACATAAATGTAAAAAAAATCAGCAAAAACAACACAATCTCTTCAAAAGTAGTTCCTCATTAATCACAGTATTTTTTAAGGTGAAAACCAGGCAACCTGATAGGATTTATTAGTTTGTTTTATTCTACATGTATCTTCTGAGATAAATTACAAGCAAAAATGTTTTGGCAGACAGCATGCTAGTTACACTCAAGAATTTCCCTTATTTGGAAATTTTGAAGGGAGACTTTTTGGCAGAAATCTTCATCTAAATGAGGAAATTTCACAATTTACTACTTCCATAACATTTTGCGAACATTGTGCTGAAATCATGCCCATGTCTGGAGCAATTTAACAACCTCAGCTCCAGACAATGTCGTGTTAACATGGAAGAGTTTATACAGCACCTGCTCCATCTTCTATCTGGCCTGAACAAACCTTATTATTCCCTTCTTTCCTTGGCTTTAACATCAGTTATTTATAAGAGATAAAAGAAATAACAGCAACTCTTTAATAAGACCTTGCCATTTCTTTGGCTGGAAATGAAGATTTAAGGTCTTTTCTGTAAGGTGAAAACAGTGAAAATAGTGAAAACAGCATGAGGATGCAGTGAAGATAGTTTTTTTTTTCATGCAAACAGATCACAGGAGATGTACAGGCTGCCTTCAGAATAACCCATTTCCAAGCCAGCATCCTGCACAAATGAGCTCACAAGGGGAAGGCTCAGGTCCAGCCAAGGCCTAATTGTGAGGGTCTGGGAGGAGCACTAGCTCTTCGAAGAAGCTGAGATGACCCATAATATTGATTGATTCAAGAAAAAAGTACAGAATTTTAAGCATGCCATTTTGGAGGAGAAGCAAGGGTGTACCTGTGGAGGACTATAGCTTATCAGCAATAGCATACCTCCCAGAAGGAGTTGACCAACATGAGATCCCATTTATGTTACACTTAGAAAATGGACAAATGCTCTTGGGATATCAGTGCGCATTTGGTCTGACTCCCTTAATGGATTTTTTACCAAGGAGGACTAAAGGTCCAGAATAGTAAGAGATAATCTGAAATGTGTTTGATAGGTGCTCTCCAAACGTGTTTTTTAGTTTGAGGATCACAATGAGCTTTCCTGGAGAAGGTTGTGGCCATCCCGCCTGGAGATGATGTGTGTACAATTCCTCCTTCTCCCTCTGTAGATGATATAATGGGTTTCTAATGGGGCTGCTTGGGGCTGACAGGGAGTGTGTGTCCACACGTATTCTGCAGCAGACCATGCACCCAACATAGCCTATGGGAATTCAGTCTTATGGTAGGGTTCACAAGTAGGTGAACACCATTTTCATGCTACCTTCAGGCTTGCTGACAGCCTGGTCCCCCCTGGCCACTGCTATACAGCCCATCTCCAGCTCATTCCTACAGTTTCTCTGAAGCCTGCTAGATCAGGCCTGGCAAGGAAGGATGTATTCTCAATCCCCTTGCACGTGACACTGAAGTTAACTGCAACAGAGGGAATGAATGTCCCTGCTCTAGGGAAGAGGATTCTCTTCAGAAGAGATAAGAAACAAGCCAAAATCTACCAAGAGGAAAATATCCATCTCTCAGGAGTTTCTGGGGGGGGAAACTAGGATCTTAGACTGCTTTCATAGCCGATGATAGAGAAGAATAACATGAGATGGATGCCTGGTTACCCATGCCCTCAGTGGTCTACATCACAGTCTGGACAGGCATACTGTCATCTACTGAATATAGAGGCAGTTTATGGTAACTAGGTTTGTAAATCAGGTGCCTCCAGACAATATGCAGTTCCATCAGTCAGCAGTTCTATCTGCATATTTATCAAAAGGTTTCAAGGAAAGCGAACAAGATTTTGCAACAAAAGAAATTTCCCAGCCATTTTGAACAACTCCAGAAGGAACTCAGGAGGTGCAATTCTATTTTTCCTCAGACATATCAGAGAAAGGGAAGGTGGCTTCACTTTTTCAGTCTTCAGCAGAGGCCTTTGCATTATCAGCTACCAAAGCTGGTTTATGCAGCATTTCTTTTTGCATTAAAGTTTTCCTCTTCTAAAAGATGATGCAGTGAGCAGAACTGACAGGACTTGTCTGGTCTCTGATCTGAATTATTGGCTGTAATTGGTATGTCTGTTCCTTAGCTCCACCTGTGTTATCTGAAGCATTACAGGTTTGAATTCTTACAATTGCATGATCTGTTTATTTCAGAATGATATTTCTCCCTCTATTTATAATATCTTGCTCCTCTTCTCACATGAGTAAAAAAACCTAAGAACTAGAAAATTCATTTGACAAATAATGAAGTGCTTTTTTTTTCCTCTCAGAAGAGACTTTGATTTGATTCACTAGTTTTCTCTCTTCCTCCTGCACTTAGAGGTTACTCTTTGTTGAGATAAACAAGATAGCTAACCACAGAGATTGAATCTTAGCAGGAATAGCTGACTTGGAACTTAAGTAGCAAATGCATACAAGCTTGCAAAGATCCAGGATTTGTATGGCTATTCTTCTTACTGGAATGGGAATTTTGTGGCAGCTATTAGTAGGAGTTCAGTATGACAGTTATCTGTTCTCTTATCCATATCTTACAAAAATGACTGTTAGCTGCCCACAAAGATACCTTCTGGTTAATCACCATGAGAAGAAAAGATATAATTCTACTCCTCTGGCAGCAGTTGGGGATGACACTTTGCCTATGGAGCCAGAAGCTACCTGGGCACCCTGCGATACGCTCAGACTTGAAGGGTCCTCAACAAACTGCTCTTACCCCTCCACATTCTTAATGGATCCCGTCTGCATCAAATCTGTCACCTTGAGTACTTTAACATATAATCAGCTCCACAGACCTCTTTCCAGGGGTCTTGCAGACATTATGGATTAAGGTTTATACCCACTGATACATACCTTGGAGCAGGAGAGCAAAAGTTGCTGTTCCAACTGCAGGAGTTCTGGAGAGGGGAAACAGTGGGTATCAGCATCCTCCTCTAGGCTCTGCCTGAATCTCTCTGGCCCTTAGCAGAAGTTCACAGGAAAAGCTAGTTTTTTCACATTGGAAAGACTGCACAGAATTCGTTTTTAAAATTCCTCTTCCTGCTGTCTTTGGACTTGCTACAGCAGCCCCAGTGCAGTGGGAACATGCAGCCAAGGGAAATCTTGCCTGAAAAGGGCAGAGCTGGAACACAGCTGTGGTACAGCACCAGGTCACAAGCCAGGCAATAAAGAGAATTCAGTTAGTGTCTAATTATTGCATTCATTTTTGTTCTGTTTTGAAAATATGGTCTGGAAAACATTGCCTTTAATGAAGAAATAAACTCTGTACAAGAGAAGGCCTTTTGCTTAAAGGCTGGGCAGGCTTTGGCTCTTTTCTCTGTTTTTAGATGATGTTGGCCTCAAATTATCTTGTTATCCCCATCTGTAGGCCAGTGATGATAATACCCTTACTTTTTAAAGCAGTTTGAGATCTGCTAATGAGGAATACTGAATACAGACTTTATTAGTCTTCTTGTTTGTAGAATATTACTATACACAGAGTTGTAGCAATGTGACTTCAGAATATGTAATGTAATTATTTGCTCTGAGTATAAATACAGTCAAGGCAATGCTGTCTGTGCTGTGATAAAATGGCATTATGCTGCTCTGACATTTACCAAAAAAGCTGCTTTTTTCTATATTGCATTTGCTATATCTCACTGATGTTCTGCTACAAGATGAAGGTAATAGATCAAAGAACAAGAAAAGAATTTTGATTTTATTTTCTTTTAAAAATGATATGTTTGGTATTAATAAGAGCTTTTCCCTTCGAAGCCAGGCTGCATATCAGTTGTTATGCAGTTGCTAAATTTTTCTGCTGTTATGTTCAAAGGAAAATTATTAGGCACAAAAGCCACTGGGTGAAGAAGATGAAATTATTTTTCATTGTAATTCAAAAATATAGTTATAGTTTATCCTTTGTGGACATCATCAGTGTTGATAAATACAATTACTTTGTGTGCCATGCCTTAACTAATTCTTAAGGCTTAGGCAAGTCAGCAGTGAAACTAATGTGTTTAACTTCATATTAATAAGAAACAGAAATTGTCAGTTTAATACTTGATCGTACCAGTGCTTGCTAGTGGTATAGTGCTTACTTTACAGTAAAAAAAAAAAAAAATCTACTGAAATCTGACAGTAAATAATAGATTATTCCAGCTGAAAGATACCTTATGAAGTCATGGTGGATTTCCCAAAGCAGGTGTGCACCAGCTTAAATAAGGACATTTCTGAAGCTGAAATCTTATTTTTCTCTTTTTGCAGGGATCCCCAGAATTTGTATCCCCCTGAGGTCAGCAATGCAAAGCTTCAGTATGCTGGTTGGGGTCCAAAAGGGCAACAGCTGGTAAGAGAAAGAACAAGTGTGCAAATGAATTTAGAGACCATGCTGCTATTGTTTGGAAGTAAAGAAAAAATAATTCTTTATTGACTACTTTCTTGAAACCTGAATGATAGCTTCTAGCATCTTTATGGGGATTGTTTTATCATGTAATTTATTTATAAAATTCCCAAATATATACATTTACTGCAAAGTAATTGTGTCTAAAAATGCAGAGGAAGAACACTTTGTGGAAGCTCTTTGAGAGGCTGCACCTGCTTCTCCCAGCATTGGACACAGGACAGATTATAAACATAAGAGACAGTATGATTTAGTTAGCATATCATTGCTTCACAAGGGTGTCTTCAGACTTGCAGACTTGACACAAGGGATATTTTAATATTTGGAGCCATGTTTGGAGGATGCATCACTCTAGAGCAGAGTTGCCCTGAATTTGCCCTGTCGTTGTTTGCAAAATAGACAGAAGTAGAATTGTATTCTGGAAAGTTTTCAGAACTAGCTTTAAAAAAAAAAACAAAAAATCAACACTTGACAGGGTTTCATTGTGTTTCATGGAGCCTTTCATATGGCAACAATCCTGAAATCTCCAGTGTTTTGTCCCTCAGCCACTGCCCTCTTGGATTTGCTCATTTTTCAGAGCACGTATTTCCTGGCCTGATCCCCTGGCTTCGTTTCCTGGTGCAGATCCAGTATTAAGGTTTTGAATATTTCAAACACTCTCTTTCTACTGTAACAAGAAAAGAAAAGAAAAAGTGGCAACTTCTTTTTTGATATGGAGTTTTTATACCAAGAAAACTTTAAAAGCTCATTATCGGAGAAAATCTGGCATGTGTCTCCTGTCCCCAGTCCTCTCTTGGGGATTTTTTTGTCTGTGTCCTTAACTAAATTGTTTTCAAATTCTGTGATTTAAAAAACAGCAATAGGAGACATTATAATTGCCAGTCTGCAAGTCAGGTTGGGGAAAACATAACAGATACAGGAACAGGAAATTTTCTCCTCTGCTCCATCAGGAAAATCAGGTTTGAGAGAGTCATCAACCTCAAATCTGATAGGAGTGGAGATGCAGCAGCCTTTACCTCTATGCAAAATGACTTCTGAGGAGCTCATTTTTTCCATTGCACACATGTACATGCGCCACTTTCATCCTCTAACACGTGCCTTTTCAAATTTCTTGGTCTCCTGCCCAACAGATCATTGCTGAGCAGTTTGTACCTATTCAGGGATTGGGATCTTTGTATTTATTAGTAAAGACCAATGCGATCTTGTCATCGGGCTTCTGTCCAACTATTGATAATGTACAGTTGATAACACATTATGTTCAAAACCAAAGACTACCTTTAGGACATGAAAAAGAAAGCAAAAACAGACCAGAAATTTTTCATTCACTGTTCATTAGCTCTTTCTATTTTAATGCTAAAAAAATGAGCTTCACAATGTATAGCAAAAGCTACAAAAGCTAATAATAAGTTGCATTAGTGATTTTCTCCATTTCACAAGTGAATCTTTCTTTCTTTAATATAGTTTTGCTGTGAACTTGCATGTCTTCAGCACCTTGAGTCACAATGTGTTATTGGTTCATATTTATGTTAGTTTTACCAAGATGAATGGATGTACTTAACTTCCTCTTTGAAAAGAAGATTTAAATTTTTTCACACCAAAGTCAAGATGACCAATTTACTTCTTCCATTGCCTTCTGTACCAGAGTAACATAACTATATAGAAAGGAAAAATATGCCTACCAAATGGACAAATTATGTATACAACAGGACAGTATATACAGTCCGGAAGAAGTCTTCTTTACTCCCAGCTTTCTCCTTTAATGCTGAAATAATTGATATCACTTACCACCAATTTTTATTAAGAAATATACAGTGAAAATTCAATTGCCTAAGACATCAAGTTTAGTACATGTTCCCTCTGTGGGATGCCTGGCTTCAGTAACTTCAAATATTCCTGTTATTATTGAATTCCATATGAATCTTGGCAATATCTTGACACAGTGGATTTGTTCTCTGTGTTTGAGTACTTTTTCTTTTTCTTTTTTTTTTTTTGGCTTCCAAGTATGTAAGTCAGTTGACCTGTAATTCAGCTGTGTTCCCTGTTCTTGCATTTGGAATCAGGGTAGGTGAGGAGAATCTCACGGGTAGTTTAACCATTATGTTCAATACCTCTAGCATATGTGCCTTTTTGCTGTTTTCCTTGCCAGTCATTTACCTTAAAATAAAGTTATAGCTGTAGTTTATGAAATAAGCAGGCTTTTTCATGCATCAATATAATCTATTTATAGCTAATGATCAGCAGAGAATTGCCAGAGAAAAAAAAGAAGCTTTTAAAAAAAAATCTACAAGCATAAATTAGGTAGAGGAAATATACAGTGCTCACTGTTCTGTATTTCAGAACTAATTGAGTCACTCAGAATATAATTTCCAGTGAAATTCGTGTCTCCTTCTGTGGCAAAAACGTTGACTGTAGAGGCAGAAAAAAAATTAAAATCTATTTAAACTTGATAGTGTGTGTTTGCTTGAATGTAGGATGAGTTGTGTTGCAGGAGAAGGAGAGGGAAAATGGCAAGTGGGATTGAAAGGAGTAATGTTCTGGGAAGTAGGTGTCAGCTCCCCTGGTTGTAGGTGGTTCCAGGGGCCAAACACTTGTTAGAGTGTTTGAGGATGGTCCTACAATTGCATGAAGATGTGTGAGCGTGTGGCAGCTCCAGTGCTGCTCACAGCAGCCCCCTCTTACACAGCCTGTAACCCCACTCCGTGCTGCATCTCTCAGGAAGGGTGGGAGCAAGGGGTGGGTGGGTTTTTGATAACCTTGGAGGTACCTCAATTTTCAGGAAGTGAAAACCTTTCCCCTTGAAATCTCCTGGTTTGTTCTTTGGCAACACAAAGGAGAGGCTGAGCAGGGGAGTAAGAGAGTTTGCTTCTGAAATTTTATATTCCCTTTGTAGCTTCTACTTCATCCTTCCTAGGGGAACTTTTGGTCAGTATGGCTGACCTCTTTCTCTCTTGCATGTCTAATCACTAACAAAAAATAATATTCTGAAACAGAAGCAGCCTGAATGATATGCATTCTTTGTGATTAAGAATAAAAAGTGGAACTTTCCCAGGAGCAATTTTCTATTTATCTTGTTTCCTTTTGTCTTTACTCATTAAATTATATGCCAATTTTTAGATGATGAATTCCTCAGAGCATGGTTCTTGACTTCTTACTAGCCTGCAGAATGCCACACGTGCCAACAGAGCTGTACAAATAATGGAAGATATTAGATCTGAGAAAATCTATTTCGGAAGATCAGAATGCAAAAAAGCCTTCACTTCTGGCACCTCCGTAAAATGTTTCATCCTTTCTCAGATCATAGCCAAAGTCTTAATAAATTAAGTCTTCCAAAGCTGTTGGAAGAACTGGGTTCTTACCAGTGTGAGCTCCTGAATCAATAGAAAGGGAGCCACTAACTTCAGTGCAAGCAGGAACACGTTTCCTAAATGTGGTTGTCACTAAAGGGCTCATTCCTCTCACTTGTCCTATCACGTATGCCATCATTTATGCCTTTGAAGAACGAGTGAAAAAAAATTTACATTAGAATAACAGTTTGATATATATTCACTTTTTGTGGGTGTTAATGACTATGCAAAAAGTCTATGAAAAAAATCCATCCTTTCCGTGGTGAACCTGACAGCCCAGTAAAGTCCCCCTTAGTATTTGATGGCATCAGCCCACTGGCCTTCAGCGTGGGACTTGGTTGTTTTCAGTGAATAGGCTGTATTATCCTCAGTTTGTGTGATACCTTCTATCAATATGAGGATGATGCTGGCAAAATAGGACTGCAAAAAAGTGTTAGGCTGTACCTTTGCCCTGTTCTGTGTATGCTTATCTTTGTAAAAATCTTTGCTCCTTAGATTTTCTCTCTTCCTGATCTTGCCATTTATGACTCAACAGCTACCCACTTTTGAAGTTTCAATTCTGCCACAAAAAAAAAGCTTTTTCAATTGATCTTATTGAAATATTTTACCAGATGCATCATGTTACGTATTTTAGAGCGAGGTTCTGCCCACGAGCAGAGGGTGAGATTAATAGTTACTGTGACCCTGAACTCAGTTTTCATAAGACTTGTGTGGCTGACAGGCTTGGACCCCTCTATTTATCAAAAAGTAAAATAAAAAAAAGGACAGTGTGAAGAAGTTTCCTTCGCTGGTTCGCTTTGGCAGCACGGCTGAAGTCAGGAAGTGCTTCAGGAGCAAGATACTGTCTGTAGCTGAAGTGCTCAAGGAACCCAAAAATGCTGAAGTTTTTGGGATACTTTTACCTAAGTTTTCCCAAAATTACCACATCCAGGATGAAAATATTTGCTTTAAGTGCAAGGCAGGTCTATACGTGGGCCCCATTGTCAAAAGGAAGGAGCAAGCAGTAGGACTGCTCAAACAACGTGCAGTGAATATTTGCCTGCATTGGCAGCACTAAATTACAGTTCACAGGAGTTGTTAAACTCCAATTTCAAAAGCAGAAGAAGTTCTGCTCTGCTGCTATTTTCTTTTTCTTTCTTTTTTAATCAGGATCTGTAACACCCCTGACAGATACTAATGATAACAGTGACACATCAGATGCTGGGGGAAGCAGTTCTGTACAATTTCAGAGGCAGCAGTTATAATTCAAAAAATCCTCTCTCATAGATCACGGTATTTATTCTTTTTTTGAGATTGTCCTGGCCAGTCAGTCTTCTACTGTTTCCACTGTTTCTTTAAAGTACAAAAACATACCAGAAGAGGGTTATAGCTGCTGGAAGTTTTGCACACCCTTGGACTTACTGCAACCCCAGAGAATGATCAAAATGGGTTTCTCCCATTTTGATTGCATTCATAGTCAATACACTTTTTCCATGGTCAATTCTTCTGGAGAAGGAACTTTTATTCTTGTAGATTGTGCAGCAATCAAGTCTATAATTGGTTCTAAAGTCATAGAAGTTATGTTTCACAGCAGCTGCAGAAGTTGCGTTAAGAAATCTCTATTTCTGTGAGATGCAAATGCCAGGAAAAAAAAGAAGTCTTTCAGCCCCTCTTGTGTTAGAGGTTGCAGGTCTTCTCAAACAATGAATGCTAATGGTGGTAAACAGCTTATCGATATAGATATTACTGTCTAAAAAGTGCAATATGTTTTAGAGAAATACTGAAATTCATTCATGTATAAAACATTTGAATGATAGATCCTGCTGCATGGGGCCAGAACCTATCAGTCTCATTTGTTGTTATCATATTTTTTTTTCAACACTGTAGCACAACGTCTTGCTAACAAGGATATCTAGATGCAAAAAGCTGGTTAAGTGATGACACCTGGAACTGAACTGGAGTGACTCCTCTAATTAGCAGCTTTTTCCTTGCCTGAATTTGTGCCTGTCATGCCAGCTTAGTTCCAGGCAGAAGGGCTGCATAAATATCAAGTGAGGAGGACTATTTTCTCAGGAGGGACGAATCATCTGCTGTTGCTCTTAATCCAGCAGGGCTTTTGAACTGCTCTGTGCATAATTGCTGTAGGTCTATTTGTCTTCACCATTATTTCGTAGATTTTTACATCATTATTTTCAAGCTGTTGTTCTCTCACCTTTTCTTTTTGCAATGACATCTGAATCAATATTTAGTTGTGGTCTCCTGTATGTAATTATTCTGGCTCGGTTATCGCACTAGTTACAAGGAAGAAAAGCCTCCACCCAGTTCCTAATGTCTATATAAGCCCTATTTAAGCGTGGTGAGGCATATTCAGACAGCTTCTTACATGGTTTCCTGCATTCTGGGAAAACAAGAGTTTCAGAAAAATTATGTACTGTCTCCTCTTATCTCCTTCTCCCTTTTTTCAATGTCAGAATATGATTATTTTTTACAGAAACTGCAGTAAGATATATTGCACGTACACTGAATACTTGGGCAGGTTACTCTGGTCAGGGATTCCCCTTGTCCTCTCCCCCCATTTTATTCAAATAATTCCACTGGAAATGCATTATGCTTGTTTTTCCCTTTGATGCTCTGCTCTTTGGCTACAGTAGCAATAGTCTCCTGTTTTTATTTTTGCTCATCCCTGATGTCCTTTGCTTTGGCATCAGTGGGCTTGATGTGCGCAGTCCTTGTTCACCAAAGGGAAACTTTGACACCTTCAGTGCTATGAGCTGTGCTGAGACTGGGTGTGTCCCTTCCAATCTCAGCATTTTCAGTATTGCATTTTCATCAGTGGCAAAAGAGCAAGATATTTAAGATATTTGAAGATGCTACACTAAATGTTAGTGAAAGAAGACATAGGTGATTGAAGATGCTACAATAAATGTTAGTGAAAGAAGACATAGGTGATTTTATTGTGAATAAGGTGTTGCTCTTTTCGTGGGTGTGAAAGATTTCAGAGGAAAAAATGAAACTGATTATTTGCCATAGAAATTTCACTAGTAAATCAGAAAAAATGTTACTGCTCTTACATCCAAATATGAGACATAGGATGACATAGTGTTTAGAACATCGCTCCTGGAGGTGAGACACTGCCATAGGCTGCCTCTGTGACTTCATCCATGTCACTTTGTTTCTGGTTAAATTACAGCATGAAGATCACAATATATTTCTACCTTACAATAGAGTTACAGAATTAATATATTCACAGACATTCACACTCTGCATTAAGGAAACTGAGTATGTGCCTACAAGAAATGCATGTGTTGATGGACTTGCTAGTTTAGAGCTATTCACCATCTGGTTGCACTATAGAGCAAGTAATGAATTCGCTTCCTTTATATGTTATCACATTTTTTTTATATGCTACTGCAGTTGCATAAAGTGCAAAATTACTAACAGTGCAACACTAACATAGGGTCAGTTCCACTGCAGATAATTCCCTCCTATTACAGAGATCTAAAATGTTGATATTCCTTTAATTTCAATTGTGTTTTATGGATATTTAAGATGTATCTTTTGTTAAGGGCATTTTTCATTTCAGAGGTCTGGCAGCGAGAAGTATCTACTCTAGGTCTGTGCATAAGGGTTTCTGGCATCTTACAAAACCACATTTGGTAGATGATGTCCATTGAAATAAGTGCTTTTGAAAAATAAGTGCTGTTCTTGGAAAGCTGCTATTTTGTGCCATGAGAATAGTTACCTTTTGCTTTAGATAGCAGCAGTCATTGGCAAGTGTATGTTAAAGTGACAGATGTGAGGATGCCACAAGCAGGACTTAGCTGAGCCATCTAAGGGACTGTGGAGTAGCTCACCTTCATTTATGGTGGTGGTCTCTCCTTCCCCAGAAACTGTCATTTGTCAGAGCCATGAGAAAGCTTCAGGAACAATTCTGTCAGCTCTACTCTTCGGCTGCTGGAATAAATGTTGATGGTTTCTATTACTAAACATTGTGTTAAAGAGCAATGTTACACCGGCTACCTCACTGTCCAAGGACAGATGGGTACCTAGAGGAAACCTGAATCCCAGTTGCCAGTTTCTTTATGCTGACAAGTAATCTCTGTGCTCTCTTTAGCTAGATATTCATTCTATAATGCAATAAAATATTAAAAATGAAACACTGTATCATCTTACATTAAATAATCTAATTTATAGTGATGCCCTACATAACCATCAGTGATATTAGGTTACAGAATACAAGATAATCCATCAAGCAGAACTTAAAAGCAGAATCAGAGTTCCATACTAAATGGTACATTTACTGATACATTCTTTAATATAACAAGGCAGTTATAAATTAAAATAACCCCATTAGAATCCAGGGCAAGGAAATCCATGCAGACATGGTTCTCTTTGTTGAGGTGAAATAAACCCGCTTTTCTTCCCTGAAGAACAGAAAATAGGACAGCGTATTTTTCTTGAAATGTGTTTTTAAATATCCAGAATCATGATAATTGCTTATTTGGCTGGACTCTGGCAGATTCTAGGTGTTATTAGAATCCATACATTTTGTGACTAGCATGCTCCCAGAATACAAATGGAAATGCATTGCGTTTGTAATGATGCAATGTCAAAAATGTAGAGAAGCTTGTAGAAACCTGAGAAGAATATTAATGCACTTAAGGATATAAGCTGGGAGAGGCAAGACAAAAAGTCTCATCTGTGTCCAGTTTAAAAGGGAAAAAGTTTGGGAATGTGTCTCCAGATCATATAATCCTATAGTCCATTACATGGGACTTTACCTTGAGTATTGGATTTACCAAATTTGAATTGTCTCTAAAGACCTTAAAAACCACAGGATCTTACAAGCTCTTCTGCTTTCCAAGGGAGCCTTAATATTTATTGGAGAAAAGGTCTCCAGACTTTACTGAATACTGCAGACACACCACAAACATGTCTAGTTAAGAAAGTTAATCTTAGAAAAACCTTAACTCTTCCTAACAAGGAATTGCAATATATAGGCTTTATAGAACATGCTTAACAGCTAAATAATATTGCTTGCAGCAGATCCACATAGACTTTCTGTTGCTGTTGATGTACCTAATAGAAATCATTCTTATTGCCCTTCATGTCCCTCACTGAATTCAGCTCCAGATGAGCTTTAGATTTTCTAACCCCATCAGGCAATGGCTCTATATTCCTCCCAGGTCACCTGTCCCTGTCTCTACCTCTTGCACACTCCCTTGTAATGTTTGAGTTATGTCAGGAGCGATGTGTTCATCCATTACTGAATACTGCAGACACACCACAAACATGATTTAGTAAGAAAGTTAATCTTAGAAAAACCTTAACTCTTCCTAACAAGGAATTGCAATATATAGGCTTTATAGAACATGCTTAACAGCTAAATAATATTGCTTGCAGCAGATCCACATAGACTTTCTGTTGCTGTTGATGTACCTAATAGAAATCATTCTTATTGCCCTTCATGTCCCTCACTGAATTCAGCTCCAGATGAGCTTTAGATTTTCTAACCCCATCAGGCAATGGCTCTATATTCCTCCCAGGTCACCTGTCCCTGTCTCTACCTCTTGCACACTCCCTTGTAATGTTTGAGTTATGTCAGGAGCGATGTGTTCATCTAAGCAGGTCTCCTGCCTCTTTTACTTGATTTCGTACACATCAGGATGCACCATTCTTAAGCTTGGAGTAGGTGGTACTTGAAAATCCAACAATTTTCCTGGACCTCTTTTCTCTCCAGGTCTGTGTCGCATGAGATTTTTCCAAAGAATTCCCAGAACAGACCAAAGTCTGCTCTCTGAAGTCCAGGGCTTAGTGCTTTTTGCCATGATATTTCCTCTCATGATCCTGAACTTCACCACCTCGTGATGTGTACAGCCAAGGCTGTCCCCAGCTTTCACGTTCCCCTCTCCTTATTTGAAAGTATGAGGCACAGAGAGGCACCCAGCTGTGATGGTTGAAGTTTCTCCTTATTTGAAAGTATGAGGTCCAGCAGGCACAGAGAGGCACCCAGCTGTGATGGTTTCCCAAGAAAAGTATGAAAGCTATTTGTATGGAGTTGTGTGCTCATGTTCTCCTTCTTTTTGTACATTGTTTGAGATGGACTTTCTTCAGTCCTGTTCACCAGAGTCTTGTCTACATCTCCCTTTTCTTACCAGCCTGGTATTCCACTTCCTTGCCTGACTGTGGGCCATCATCTTCCTTCCCTGTTTTCTGGGTTTAAAGGTTTAAAGGTCTCCTTCCCAGGCAAGACAGAGCTCCCAGCCCCAGAAGCAGGGCACCGAACATGATCTGTAGCTGCAGATCTGTCAACAGAGCAGGACTTTTCTTCACAGTGCCTGAAGTCACCAGCTTCCAGCCTTCACCTTCAAAGGAGTCTCCATTTACCAGTTCAATCAGCTTAGACTCTGCCTGCCCCTCCTTTCATGAAGGTCACAGAGGAGATCCTTCAACATCCTTTTGCCACCTTTGATGTTGCAGAGTCTTTGACTTTCTCCCACTGCTCCATCACTTACTGCACCCATGCCCACCTCCTGCAGGCAAGGTGATCACCTCCCCCAGCCCCATGGAGAAGTCATCCTCACACCTGGAGAGCTGCATCCTGTCTCAGAAGCTCTTAAAGGGGGCCTGGACACTGTTAATAGAAATGGAAAATATTTGAAGAAATGATGGAATGATTTTCCCTTCTCTCTGTCTTCTTAGTCTCTTTCTTTGATATGTGCAATGAAAGCAAAAATAGATTCTAAATTTTTATTTTACAAGGGGTGTTAAATATTTCTGAGATATATGCCTAAAATGAAGATATTTGCACAATTTTCAAGTGGTGACTCTTGTACACTTCCTTTGCTAGAATGTAATCAAAGCCACGGAAGACAGCAGATTTTTCATTTGTCTTCTACAGAAACTCTGGCGGTTTTCCTTTGCAGAATCAATTACATTTCCTTTCATTGCATTGATTTCCTTGCAGTTAATCTCTTACGCTACTGATATCAGATGCATACAAGCCTTCGATCTCCAATGAGAAGTCATGAACACTGGGTTTGATGTGTTTATGGATCAGCACGATTCTTAGATGCATCAATCTGTACTACTGTATTCTCTGGTTTCAGTGGTCCCCTGGGGCGGTTTCAGCTTCTCTGTCTTGAAAGCCTTCCTGCACAATCATTTTAAAACTGGTCTAGTTCTCAGTTTGGTCTAAATGCCACCTTTTTACATCTCTGGGCAGGACAAAACTGAATTAAAATAAATCTTATCTATTTATGGTGTACCTTCACAAACTGCTAAGTCCTATAAATCCTTGGCTTGGTAAGGAGTTATCTTCATACCTTGAATCAAAGCAAAGCTAAACCCTTCTACGAAAAACTGAAACTGTAGTCTTTTCATCAATAATTTATCAAGATGTGATTCTCTGCAATGTGTTGATTGTGTGGAAGAGTTTCATTGGTTCATTGCCAGTTTTAATAATGGCATTTTGGTTTTGTAAGTTAAAAAAGTTGATTTTAAAATTCTTTATCTCACTCCTCCATCATAATTGTTATCTGTCTTTTTCCTAAATTGCAAACATGAACCATTTGATGGAAGGAATGAAAATATTTTGAAGTTTTTTTGTATTTCTTCTTTTTTTCCCCAACCCGTTATCAAGCTATATTTAAATGATAACAAGAAAAGCCTAATTAAAATATTTGCTCTTATTATGTAAGCTCACTGGTGAGGAGCAGTTTATGGGTTTATTACCCTTTTTGAAGAACTGATAAGAGCTGGCGTAATCATGTCGTATGCATTAAGAACAACACTCATGACAGAATACATTAATGGAAGCTATTTGAACATCAAAGTTTGCATTTTATGAGATTCAAAAGAAGAAATTGGCACAGTATTCATTAAATAATGCATAGTCAATCAGCAACAAGCTTTAGAACTGATTTTGAATTGATCATAAATTTTTCTCCTGCAGTAGATGTAAGAATGATAACTGCAAAATGCCAAGACATTTCCAGTACAATGCTTGTCAGATTGCTTTGATATCACAAAGTGAAAACACAATTATCATATCTGCTTCAAGACGCTGCATGGACAAGGATGGGCATGCTAATTCTGAGTAGTACTAAGGACAAGTTTTAACTTGGATAAAACAGCAGGAAGTCTTTCTCTCTACAGTTTTTCATTTTCACAGCCCAGGTTTCATATGGCAGTGGGAGGAAAAAAATGGCTTGAGCAGGGCTATCTCTGAAATATGTGGATGGAATTAGAGAGCCCTAGACATGGAGAGAAGAAGGGAGATGTCTTTCTGTGTGTTTTACATAGTTTTCTAGAGCACCTCAGGTGAATAGTATTAAATATGTGGCCTCTATATGCTACTCTGTGAGAGCACAGGTTTCCCGGTATCGTATCAGCTAGATGTTTTAGACACATGAAGGGTCTTAAAATGGCTCTGGGTGCCTATGTTTGGGCAACTGAGTCTTGTCTCTGGTGTCCCTGTCTCTCATTTTTTCATGTGTTAAATGGGGACTATAGTACTTCTCTGTCTATTAAAATTATATGCTGTTGGGGTAGGGACTGTTTTTCTGTGCATCTGTTCAGCATCTACAAGGGAAGTTCATGGATAATTGCCTTTACAAGGATATTTTTTACTGATTCTGCAAAATAAATGTAAGCATTTCTGAGAGATCCACAGCATTATAAAATGAGTCTCTTATTTGATTTATTTTGCCAGAATACACCCTCAGGTAAACTATTTTGCCAGCAAAAGAGCGGACTTCGATATGGGATGAGAGAAAATAAAAGAAAGCTTTAACGTTAAAACCAGAAAACAATGGCATACATTATGTTGGAGAAGAGTAGCATGTTGATTTGTAGTTTTGTTTCCCCGCTCACTGAGTCTTCCATTTTCTAACTGGTTTTTTCGGGCTCAAGGAACTTTAGACTGATTTGGAATTTAAAACAGTGTCAAGGCAAGACTTTGTGCCTGTCTATACATGAACACGAGTGTTTGATGACCAAACTCTCCATGTTAAATGGCTAAACTTTGCATGTTAACTACTCTCTTGTAGTTAAATCCTGTGGGCTGACCTTGCAGTGTGGAAGGCTGCCTCCTAATGTGTAGGAAACATTCATACTTCTACAAAGTGCTAATAATTTAAAGTAATAAGCATCCAGGCATTAACTTTATGCTTGGAGATGCTAAATTTGAGTAATGCCACTCATTCAGTTGAAAAGTTATGCGGGTTAGGAATCATGTGGTAAAGAGAACATAAACTTAGAATGCCACCTTACAGTTGGAAAATAAATAGAAGCAGTAGAAATGCAGATTAATGCACATGAATTTATTTTCTCTTGGTCTGTGAAGAAATAAGAATTTTATTCATTTCTTTGGCTGGAAGGAAGGCGGCTCGAACAACTGTAAAAGGAGGTGTTGTGTTCATCTGCTCAATATAGCTGGTCACTGTGACTTTTGCAGTGGGCTTAAAGAGAATTCCTGAAAAGGTCCATAAATTAATCCATTTAAAAGCACCAGAATTTTAATTACTGCAGCATAATTGCTTAATACTACTCTGGGTCAGTGTGGTAGAGAACATTATTTCAGAAGCCCTTAAAGAGTTGCAAAAACATTTTAAACAAATCCTCCTTATATCAGTCAGTGTTGTTAAGGCTATTGTATGTTTTAAGTGAATGAAGTTTATTTTGTTGATAGTTTAAACATTTACCTTACTGTACAAATTTATCTTACAGAATAAATACTTAATCTTTGACTTAAAGTTCTCCTTCTCTCTCAGGCTTGTGGTCCAACCAGTCTAGTATTTTTCCTCCAATATTAGTTGTGTCACATAACATTTTGAAGTAATCAGCTCTGATACAAGTTGCAAACAGGCAGAGATTTCTTCCCAGCCCACAGGAGTTAGTGGTGTGTTGATACCTGAGGATAACAGGGTTATATTTTATGCTGAAAGTTTCAGATGACATCCTGAACCACATAAAGCCAACAGCAAAATCCCCATTGATTTTTATTACCCTGAGATTAAGTGAATGCATTTTTTAAAAAAAAAAGAACCCAAACAACTTTTTCTTAGTCCCCCAGGATGTTCCAGTTATCTTTGTTGAGTATTTAATCTCTTGAGAATCTATTCTAACATCCAGCAGGAAGAGAATAAAGTTCTTGTCTTCTGTGGACAAGAAGTTCCACGTGTTAATTCTGATTTCATTAACAAAAATATTTTTGTCCGCTTTTAAACAGCTTTCTTCCAGGTTTCATTGGGGTTTTTGTGGCTCTTTTTCCATTTCCTCTCCTTTGTCGTGTAAAGCTTATGTCTTCCTTGTCTATTTTATAGAGTTAGCAATTTCAGTTTCCTCAGTCAACGTATGGATGTTTCCATTTTTCTTACTTCTTTCAGAATATCTTTTCTTTCCTCTGTTTTGTGTGTGTCATGACAAAAATGGACATGGTGTTCAATGTGGGAGTATCTTCCTGACACAGCACAGGTTTATTTTCCATGCCATCGGCTGTGCTCAGTGTTGGACTTTATGTGCTGTCCGTGATTAAAGGCATATATACTGCAAGACTTTTGGTGATAAAGTGTTGGTCATATATGAACACCAAAAAAAGACACCAAAAATTTTGGGTCTGGTCTTTGCCTCTCCTTATGCAGAGAGGCATAAAACTGAGCTTGATCCCTTCTGTTGTCATTTTATATTAGTCTAGAACTGCTAGGTAAAGCAAGCATAAAGTAATGTGAAAGTGATGTCCATACATTTTTTAATTATTTTTCTTTGCTAAAATTTGTTATCCTCTAATTAGCTGAAAGTATTGTGATCATTTGGTAGAAAGCCCTGCTTTGATGTCATAAAACTTAAATAGTAAAAAATATTATATATGAAATATTATATATTTCATAATATCATCTAATATCTTTCTAACCCAGAATATGAAGTAATCCAAAGACATTTATTTTTGATGAATAACGGAAGTTCAAAAGCTTTTTCTTAATTTATAAGATACGTTACAGAGAAATCTTCCTGGTGCTGCTTCAGTTATCTTTTATCTTGATTATGGTTGACATTTTTAGGGTACAAGGCACTGTAGTTAGGAGGATAATTTTAAATTCTCTATGAGGTGCTGCAGTTTGGCTCTGAATTATATGGGAGACAGTTTGAAGTCAGAGCACTGTATTATTTTTCCATTGCAGCTACTGGATACCTCAGGCAGCCTGATTAGTGCAGTGAAGTTTTGAAAGAATAATCAGTGAAGACAGAAAACATTGCAATGCTTTACAAAGCAAAAGGCAGGAACAGGTTGTCAGTCCATCTTCTTTATTTTACCTGTAAATTCATTTAAATTTTAATATAGTACAAAATATTGCAAAGCCTTCCTTTGCTGGGAGAATCTGGGCAAGGGAAGGGTTGCATCACTTGAATAACTCCTCTTGATTGTGTTCCTGTCAGAGAAGAGCCCCCATCCAAGCATCCTCAGCATGTTTGTCTCTTGGACACAGGGACTTTGATTCGTTTGGGCCCAAAATATTTTATTTTTCTTAGTCTTCCTGATTTTTATATGCATTTAAGCTTCAACAACCCTCCCTTATGCAGACTAGGTAATACATAAAATTCTTTACTCGGCATCCCTCATCTGCCTCCTCTGCTTACTAAAAATCAAGTTAGGAAAGAGAATGTAGTATCTTCTACAACATACTTTTTACTTTCAAAAATAATAATTGGATGCTGCTTTTCTTAATTTAAAAGGAATAAAAGCAAGCTACAGTTTCAGTCGTAGTTTTTACCCTTTAGGCAAACTTGCTCTAACTGCTGCCAAAATTAAATTAGGATCTATACTTTCTGCTGGAATCTTTCCAGCTCATCTTTAGGTGAAACACATACCATAATAGGATGTGAAGCTGAAGCTGAAAACAAATATTTTTCCCAATTCTGTCTTTTCATGAGTGTAACATGAGAAATTGCATTCTACTCTAGTGGTAAAGATACCTAACATTTATTTCCATATAAAGGTTGAGCAACCTGGTCTAGTGGGAGGTGTCCGTGCCCATGGCAGGGGGGTTGGAACTAGATGATCTTGAAGGTCCCTTCCAACCTAAACCATTCTATGATATCTTCAAGTATATGAGAACTCATCTGTAAATGCCTACTAAGTTGTATTAACAGTTGGTATTTCAGTCTACATGTCTTTCTGATACCCTTCTCAGTACATCTTTGTAGTCTGAATGGAGTTTAAAAATATTTTTTTAAAAAGAGCGCTACTTTGAGCAGGATGCAGTTCACTTTGGGGTGAGGAGGGGACAAGATCTGTCATTGATGACAGCAAAACACAGTACAAAGGATTTAACTGGATGATAAAGACTAATGCCATGGGACAATGTTTTTTAAATAGTTCACTAAAATTTTCTTCACTGGTCAGCACTTAAGCACCAAAATAAACAGCCTGTTTCCCAAAAGCATTCTCATAGCAGTAGATCTAATGACTCACATGAAATTAGCTGTAAAAAAACATGAAGCTTATTCAGGAGTCTTATGTTAGGCTCCTCTACTGACATTCTTGAATTGAAATTTTTATACTTATGATTGATATGAATTTTATATCTATAAATTCTTCTCCAAGATGGAATGGCTTTCCCATAGACAGCACCAGTTGTGTTTGTAGGACCAGGCTTAGGTACCCAAAGGTGATCCTTGGTGTGGGGCTGCCCTTGCCCCCACAGGGACCTGGGAGGTCCCATAACATTTTGATCATGTAATCTTTCAGCAACCTCAATCCACCAGATTTTTGCCACAGGAGGGGAGAGGTTTCAAAAGATGGGCTGGGTGTTATGATAGGCTGGATCCACACTGGCAGGGAGGTAAGACCCTATGGGTGCCTTCGTCCCCATCCACTTTGGTTCCCATAGGAAGGTGACCTGAGGACCGGTCTAAGCAAACCCCTTTAGTCCTTGGAGTGTGTGTATCTCCTCCCCAGCTGAAACATCAACCTTCTCATGGAGGTTGGGGCTTGTTTGTTGCAGTGACATAACTGCCCCCTGTTTGATAGCACTTGCCATCTTGTTGCATCCACATTAAAAACTGGATTCAAATTTATTTAATAGGTTGCCAGCTGTGTTTTAAGAAAACAGGAGCAGCTGGAAACAAGCAAGAAGCCATTTCCAGTAGCCAGTTCACTCACCGCATAACATCACCATCAGCTCTGCAAACTGCTACTGTGTCCTGGACCACTTTTTCAAAATCCTGAGTGAGGGCATTCTTCATTTCATGCCCTCCAACTGCACTGTTCAATTTCTGAAATGGAGAGAGGAGTGAGAAAAATAAACCTTGTATCAAAGGACCAAGACTTCAGTTTGTTGTAAATTAGCATCTTTCTATTAGTTGGTGGAATTGGAAGCAAGTTGTGGAAATCCTTTTTTGACAAAAGATGCTATAAAAATGTGATATGTGATTTTGTACTGCCAATTATTGTAAAAGCAAAATGCAACATTTTATAATGGAGCCACTGCTTAATGCTGTTCTCTTTTTCTTTTTCCCTTCAAATCAGATATTTATCTTTGAGAATAACATCTATTACTGTGCCCATGTGGGGAAACAAGCCATCCGAGTGGTCTCCACGGGAAAGGAAGGTGTTATTTTCAATGGGCTCAGCGACTGGCTGTATGAAGGTAGGACATGACATTTAGGGCAGCAGTTAGTTATGAGTTTAAGTTACACTCTAGATTTATAGAACTGGCTGGAATTAGACATTCAGCAGTGCATTGCTGGGGACTGGTGGACCATGGAACTGAAAATCTGCTATTCTAACAGTTTTCTGAAATGCTGGACTGGAAATAATGTGAAATGATGTAAGAATTCTGTTTTCAGGCTGTTTTTCTTTCCCTTAGCCCAAAGGTAATAAATCACAAAGCTTTAATGAACAGAACTGCTTCATTATTTAATAGCACCTGCAATCACTCATAGACTTGACAGTTTTCAAATCACAGAAAAGGCCAGAAATGGGGAGGGAAAGAGGTTTCATTTTAAAGGAAGAAGCAAGGAAACAATTTTACTTGATTGGTTGCTTTCCACATCACTGGGTGGGCCCGGGAAGCTGCCCAGATCTTGCTACCTAAAAATTTTATAAAAGTAGACAGGTCTTCACAGTGATTGAATTCTTTCCCTTGAAAATGGGCCTGGTGGGGTAGAAGGTCATCACTGGAGCACTGATTTGCTTTGGTCCTTTCAGCTGGCAAATGGCCCTTTAGGTGTCTGTGAGCAGCTGCTTACAAAATAATCTCAGCTGCTCACTAGTTTAGGAAAGGATCGCAGACACCCCTGATTCTTTTGGGGAATGTTATAGGCTTTTAATCTAATACTTTATCAAAATTAAAATTAAAAAATATATAATATGCACACAACCTGCATCCCTCTCTCTGTCACTGGCTAATGCTGAAGCAGTTTCTTTTCACAAGGATCCTGGTTTTGAGACCTGGCAGTGTCTTTTTCTTGTGGCACAGTTTCCCCCTAAAGTCCCCCTTCTTCCTGCAGGTCTCAGCACAGTCCCAAGCTTTTCTGACTTGTACTGAAAGAAGTGTCCAGATATGTCTATTGACTGCACCCTGTTGGCAGCTCCTAGTTTTCTTGAGGTTTAATGGAACTAAATAGGTTGCAAAATGCAATTCACCATTAATTGGTGTAAAAATATGAAGCACTCCTTAAATTACTGTATATTACAGCTAAGCTGGGACTATTGGACTCAAAAGTAAGGGAATTGAAATAAATTACTTTGTTTGCTACTTCTGGAGAAGCATGTTCCATAAATCAGTGTACAAACTCGTCAAACACATCAGTGGAAAAATCTGATAGGGATTTAGATTACTTTTGATATTTAAATGTGTGTTTACACTGTAACACTGAATATTTGCAAGTAAATGTCCTCCTTGCAAAGCACTTTGTAACCAGAGGCGTGGCCTCTGGTTACAATGCAAATATCTTTACTTTTTCTTTATTTATTAATTTCTTGCTGAAGTTGTGGGCAGGCTTGTTGAATCCGTAGGTCAAACGAGCATATAAGTACCTGTGTCTTGCTGATAAACATCATTTAGTACATAAGGTCTTCTCATAGTCTTGTACGCAGCACCATGCTGACAGGAGTTTGTCAAGCTGCTGAGCTCCAAGCACGCCAGCAAGCCTGTGATGACACTTGTGTTTTGCTGACACATATTTTTCTTCAATTATGGGATTGCTTGGGCAATTTCTTGGCTGACATTGACTTTCAGGTTTGTCCTTTATAATGAAATTTCTTGTTAACTTTATGTTAATGTGTTGGGATACGAAATGAATCTATGATCAAAGCAACCTGATCGCCAGCAAGCCTGTGATGACACTTGTGTTTTGCTGACACATATTTTTCTTCAATTATGGGATTGCTTGGGCAATTTCTTGGCTGACATTGACTTTCAGATTTGTCCTTTATAATGAACTTTCTTGTTAACTTTATGTTAATGTGCTGGGATAAGAAATGAATCTATGATCAAAGCAACCTGATCTAGTTGAAGATGTTCCTGCTCATTGCAGGAAAGGTTGGACTACATGACCTTTTAAGGTCCCTTCCAAACCAAACTATTCCATGATTCTGTGATTCTATGAAATACAGTCTGGATATACCAAGCCAGGTTCTGTAACTTCTCTGAGCAGCATGTACAGAGTAGGACTGCTGGACCTGCTATTCACTGGGAGTATGTTTTGCAGAAGCTTGGTTATAGCATCCCTTTGAAGATGTCACTTTCTGTCCAAGTAGAACTTGTTTTGGAATAAAAGCTTCTCTTACATCACAAGCGAAGCAGAGAAGGGCCCACAGGAAAACCTGAGATAAAAATATTCCCAAGTGATGTGTTGCAGAATCCAAAATCAAATCTAGAGCTGGACTTCTCTTACATCACAAGCAAGGTGTAGAAGGACCTACAGGAAAAAAATATTCCCAAGTGATGTTTTGCAGAATCCAAAATCAAATCTAGAGCTGGACCGTGTAAGCTGAGCTCCTTCTCCTGCAGAACGCCACTTCTTCAGTCCTCATGGAGGTAAACCTGAGACTGGAGTAAGGACTGAGGATTCAAGGCAGATGCTTGAACAAGCTGTGGAGGACGGGATCAGATGTGTCTGCAGTGCTCAGATGTTAATTCTCTGAATGCATAGATGGATGGAGGGGGATCCCAGAAGAAGTACTGTGTAAGCGGGTAATGACCACTGAGAGATGGATGGCACCTTCTCAGCGGAGTCCATGGGAATTCAGGCATCGTTGTCAGTGAGGCTGAAGTTTTACTCTGGTGTTGGCAGCACTGGGATATTCTGCCAACACACTGCTACCAGCGCCTTTATTTTTTCCAACTTCGCTCCATTTCCTAGATGCGTCATCTTCGGTGGCATAAATGGAAATTTTTAAATCCAAAAGCGGGTAATGACCACTGAGAGATGGATGGCACCTTCTCAGCGGAGTCCATGGGAATTCAGGCATCGTTGTCAGTGAGGCTGAAGTTTTACTCTGGTGTTGGCAGCACTGGGATATTCTGCCAACACACTGCTACCAGCGCCTTTATTTTTTCCAACTTCTCTCCTTTTCCTAGATGCATCATCTTTGGTGGCATAAATGGAAATTTTTAAATCCAAACTCATCTGACTGGATTTGCTTGATATCTGGGCAAGGATTGGAATTTACCACCTGAGGACTATTTTTACTCTTCCTTCATTCCCTCAGATGTTTGTAGCCATGTCTTCTTCGTCTCCCTAACGGAGCTGGATGGGATCCTCAGACCCATGTTTGTTTGCACTGCCACCGTCTCAGCGAGCTACCAGGCTGGATGCTGAGCATATGTAGAAATCTCATTCCATCTGTGCAGCCATCTCCAGCAGATAGTCTGAAAAGGAGCTGCGAGAAGTGCTGAAAGGGGATCAGGGGGAGTTCAGCGCCCTCCTCTTCCCTCCCGTGCTCTTTTTGTTGCTGAAGTTCACCACCTCCAGCGGAGGCAGCCGAGCCTCCCCGCAGCGCCCGCCGGGTTACTGTGACAGCTCCTGACCTGCTTCTCACTTTCCCTAAACGCAACACACACAGAGAAAAAAAAAAAAAAAAAGTATGTCTTGATGTTTTCTATTTGAGGAAGCCACTTCTCAAGGTCTCCTATCGTAATCAGCAAGAGCACATCAACAAATATCCCTCCCTCCCTCCCTCCCCATCCAGGAGCTGTTTGCAGAGCGCCCTGTGCAGATCGCAGTCCTAGTAGAGCCAACGTTTGGGGCAGCCCCCGATGAATGATGATATGAATGGTAGACCCAGAGGGAACACTTTTCTTCATAATGTGATTGCTTTTGTCGTGACAGAATAGATGCAGGGTGCTATTAATCACAGGTTTTTACTAAGTCCGGAAGCCGGGGAGATCTAGAGTGGATTTGACAGGTTTTTTTGCCCTGGAAAAATTCAGAAGTTCATTTCAATTCAAGTTAAGCTCTGCTTTTGTAAATCTGCCAAAGGGGAAAAAAATTTCTTCGAGGTATTTATGCTGATCTGTAGACTTTTGATAATATAGTGAAAAACATTTCAAATCAATCAGAGCTTAATCTACTTAGTGCATTTAGCTGGAAGGTTATAGATTGATACATAGATTACTGTAACATGAAAGCATAGATTAAACATGGCTTTTATTACTAAAATAAGCATTGACAATGTTTTTGTAGTCTGATTTAACATTTTCAGAGCTGTGCCTGATAGATGCTTATACTAAAAAGGAGTGATATCCTATAAAAGAGAGTTTAAATTTCTGCAACTGAAACCAGCTAAGCATTTAAATGTGTAGCACTGGCAAAGAGAGGTTTGTATTTTAGTTTGCTGTGCAATTGTTGTTGGCTTGAACGACAATGAGGCTTAAAGATAATTTTAAAACAAGTGGTGGTATAGCACAAAGTACTTTCAAAGCAATAGGATAAGAGTATTTATATATTCTTTATATACATGCAGTACTTTAATAAAAGTAATGTACATTTTAACAGGTAAAGTGCAGGTAAAATTCATTTCATTTAAGCACTTTGTTACATCACTCTTCAACAGCAATGAATTCTGCCACAGTGTATTTAAAGTATCTTCATTTGGTACCAGGCAGCTGGGGAGACTGTTCAGATGCTGTGAGAAAGGGTGGCAGTGAGGGGCTCTGCCTGTGCGATCCTGCTAAGTGACCAAGAGAAGGTTGGGATGTCCCTCTGCTGCGGTTTGGAAGGTCATTGGAGTTCATTTGTGTTTGGGAGTGAGTAATGCTGAATCCTGAGGAAGGGGACAGAACTCCCTCCCTCCATGCTGACCTGCTGCTGCCAGATTGAGGACATCCCGGCAGGGTAATTCAGGGTGCCTTCAGGTGGTTCTGCTTAGCAGGACAGGAACCTTTCCTGGCCTGCACTGCTCTAAAGTCCTGGTGTGACCTCCTTTGAGCAAGTCTGACTTCACAGATAGAGGTACGTGAGTTCTGGAGAGCTACTTAGCTTGTTAGCATCTTAGCTTCTCTGAAATCATGGGTGAGCAGGATGCGACACAGTGGCATGTGCTTCTGTCACCGGTGGGAGGGGAAGGAAGGATTTTCACCCATAGGTGAAACTGTGAAACAGTGTGAAACTGAGGGTTTTCCTTATGTTTTGCTGCATGCGTCCGTGGATGTAAAACGTAAGTCCCTTAGAAGCTGTTTTGCAACTTGGTCTGCAGGACACATTTGTGATTTTTAGGGACTTTGGTTGCAAAAGGAAGAATTGCACATGAGCTACTCCCTCATCTCATGTCACTCTCAGAGAGATCAGAAGGGTTTGTCCTACAAGTCCCTGAAGATCATCTCAAAGTGAGCATCCCCGTTCCAGGCTTAGTCCTGACACGGTGGCTGTGATGTCTCATCTGGACATCTCCTCATCCTCACGTCAGTGAGAACCACATCTGGCAGCCCAGCACGAGCCCCAGCTCCCATGGCACGCGTGTAGAACTCTTACGCAATCCGAGCTATACGTATCCATCATTTAAAATTAATACTCTGCTCTGTTGAGCTCAATGCACAGCAGTGTTGCTATGCTTTATTTTTGGCTAGGGAGCAAGGGGAGGGGTGAAAAGAGACTCTTTTTCAGCGGTGACTCGTACGCCTTATTAATCTTCATTCTGCCTGCATCTTATGTTATCACCAGCAGATCCTCTTATGTGACTTCGCAGTGACACCTGGTGGGAGAGGCCAGGATGTCATCCTCATTAAGACAATGAAACTGCAGATTTATTTTTTTTTTTTGCTGCAAGATCTAGAGAAAGCTCCCAATTTCCCCTAACGTACATTTCCCTGAAACTCTCCCTGAGCTTATGGGAACTACACATTCCAAGCTACAGGCTGATTCATGCTAATAGTGGTTCTGTTCCTTTTCTAGACTTCATAAAGATAGGAGAGAGAACACAGTAATAAAGAAAAATCTTTTCCATAATTTAATCAGCATCTCACAAAAATCAGAGGGTATATTTAGAACATGTATGGCTGGTCTCAGAGGTGCAGTGCCTGGTAGCAGCTGCCAAATGAAATAGCAGTTATTTTGAGCAGTATCTTTTATGCTTATAGTATTTCAAGTAAGTGAAGTAGATATATTTCTTAACTTTAGAAGTATTAGTCCTGGGACTCCCGAAATGGTCTTAATACTGGGAAGATGCTAGATAGGTCTCCTGAAATGATGCCTTACCTAATTTGTCCATGTGCTCAGTTTTTCATTGCGTAATTTGAGAACTCTGAACTTCTACTTGGAAACAGGAACTTTGATGATCAAATTATACATGAATTTGGAAAAGGACATTCATAATTAGTCTGAAAGCAACTCCTAAAATTTCTGTTCTGTGTCACCAGAGAAGGAGATCAAATTTCCTAATATTTCACAGCATAGCTCTAACCTTTACCAGTAATTAGTATCTCCAAGACCTGGTGGGGGAGGATGCAATGAAGAATTAGACTGAGTCATCACTGAATTTTTTAAGGTTTTAAGATAAATTAATCTCTTGCTGGAAAGATGCTAAAACCAGGGCTTTAGACAGTAAAAGGGGACAGCCCTACTATGACTACAAGTTATTCATTTTGACAAGATATGTGAAGAATCTCTGAGACAGTGAATACAGATTCTTGTTTTTTAAGAACTTTCACATTTACAGTCACAGAGAAAATATTTCATGGATAAATTGCAGTTCTACACATCTGCTATAGGATAAAGGAGGTAGGAGAACACTTGTCACTGGGAAATGGCCTCATATAGCGCTACAAATGCACCCTGAGTCTAAAAATCACTCGTTTGTCCTCAAGTATATGCTGCTGTTATTCAGGGCTTCTGGGGAAGTTGGGTGGAATTTGTTCTCTCATTTCTGTGCCTGTTGAGGTGAGGTAGTGAAGCCGGTGTTGTGCTTCAGTGACATTGTCATCATATTAAAATAGAAAGCTTTCCTCTTTTTTGCCTATTGGACATCATTTGGTGTTGCCCATTCGGCACATGCAGCTGTTGTGTAGCACTTGGGGCTGTGCAGTTCCCAGTCAGCCGTTATTTAGCTGCCTGTTGAAAGTGCAGGTGGCTATTTTTTAGTGCACCTTTATTTGTGTGGTCGTTTATACCAAATGTGCATAAAATCTGGCCATTTCAGTTGCAGCCAGAATAAGAGAAGCAGCTCTTGGTCTCACCCGTGTGTTTGAAGTGAATATTTCTACCATACGTAATTCTGTTGCAGGGAAGGTGAACTAGATTCAGCATTATTCTGCCTAGCTCATGTTAAAGCAGAGGAAAAGAGCCTTACATTTTACCAGGTGATTTCATGACAAATTTGGTAGAAGTTCCCTCACCTTCTTGTTTTGGCAGAGGTTCCTCTGTCATAGGGAAGCTCACACTATAGATTGCATCACCAGGAGCAGCCTTCTGGCCCTTCTCAGTGGGAGAAGGTCAGGGAAAATTGAACCATTTTCAAGGCACATTGCGAATGCCTGCCTGGAAATCAGCAAGCTCCTGAAAACTTTAAAATGTGCTGTTATCTGGACTGGCTTCAAAATCCAGCACCGCACCACGATAAACCTTGCCAGCTCTAGCCCAGTCTTTAACCTTCCCTTTCTGCAGAAGGTTGTTATGGAGGGGGCTGCCAGCCAAACCCAACACCTGTCATCCTCTAATTTTTGGATCGCCATCATTCAGGTTTCAGGATGGCTTTTGGAAGGAAAACAGAATATTATTTACTGTGGTCAGTACTCTCCTTGGGGCAGTGGAAGGAAGCCAGGTGTCCATCCTGATGTCGCAGGTTTGCCAGTGGCTGCCAGTGCTTTACATCAAAAGGTGTTCAGTGAGTGAGGTGGTTGTGTTTGCACTGAAGCTCGTGTTGTCCTTTCACAGAAATCCTGTTTGAAAGGGAATTTCTTCAGGTAAAGCTCTGAGCCAACCATCATTGGATGATTTCTTGCAGTAATAGTAAAAATAAAAATGTCATATTCTGCTGTTGCCAGTATTTTAATCTTTTAAGGTAAGGCAACGCTTATCTGCGTCACTCACAAATTGTGAGTGACTTGTTCAGGTCTGCTGACGCTTATCTGCATTGCAACAAATTGTGAGTGACTTGTTCAGGTCTGCTTGGCTATGTGATTAAAGAGATTATTGAAATTTATATGAATCTTTCCCTGAAAATAGATTTGCAGTCTATACAGCAAACACAAGAGCATAAATTGTGTGCAGTTACAGACGTTTAAATCCAGACTAAGTCTTTTGATCTCTGCAGATTTAGTCGAGATGTGCAACTTCCCACAAAATTTAACCAGCTGCTGTGGTAGAATCTCTTCTCTTTTCCACTGTTATTTTACTGCCACTGCTTTGTCCGGGATACAGTTATCTCTTCAATTACCTTATGTGAGGAAAGAGCTTCCCAGTTTGTAACCAAATTAAACACAATTAGTTAGCTACTGTTCTGCTTAAGCAAGAGTATGTGAATAAAAATGAAAAATTGACAAATAAAATACATAGAACAGTATTGGAGTATGAAAGTAGCACCTGGTAGGTATCTGAAAACAGATATTGTCTCACTGAGTCAAATATTTCCTATAAATATTATATTAAAAGTTGTATAACATAGCTATTATGCTTTTCTGCTTGTACATGAGTTCTACTTCTCTGCACCAAATTCATTACAGTAGCCTTGGGTTAAATATGCTATTGGAGATCTGTGTCCCCATTTTCTGATTATGCTGATATTTTTAATAGCTAATTAGTATACTAGTACTTTAAATATTGTAAAATAAATTTTGACCTATACCATGCTAATCTGAAATCTGGAATAAACTAGTAATTTTGCTCTGGATCTGCACCAGGCTGCTGAATGCGAAGGTCTTGCTGTAATATTTGTGCTTTATGTCCTCTATCAGGGTTGCAAAGGAAATCTCTTAAACTGACATTATTCCTAGAAAAAAAAAAGAAAAAAAGAGTATGAATGTTAGAGAGTATTTGCAAATTCAGTCAAATTTGAAAGCGATGTTTTTCCTCCATAAAATCATATCTGTGGTTTGATATAGTAAAATACAGAGAGTTTAGGTGATCAGGTTCACTGTGGATAAAACAAAAATGCATCATTTCTGTGTTGGTGGCTGTGACACATATAAGAGTTCTCCAAGCTGTAGAATGTTGTGGAAGGTTGAAAGCATTGGGTTAATATTCATTAAAACTATGTACATTAATAATGGGGGGAAATATATCCATAAAGGTATATTGTCCAGGGATACTGTAGGAATCTCTGTCCTAGTGGATTTTTAAGAGTGAATTAGACAGATTTTTGTCACAGTTTGGTGAGATAAAGATCAGTTTTATTTCACTTTAAGAGGGGGATTAGAAGATTTCTTTCGGCTTCTTCTAGATCTCCAGTTATATGATTTTATGTATAGTTTGATGGCTTTTTCTGATCTCTTTGCAGTTAGACATATTGGCTCTGAGATTACAAAGTCACTGTAGGAACTTTTGGAATATCCATGCAGAAGTTAGGGAATACCTGGTTTTATATAATTCAGGATAAATGCACATAAACTACTTGTACAAGTATAGGGAATGGAGACCTTTATCATGAAAAATATACTTTTGCCTCATTATTCCCCTGAGAGAAATTGGGGATTTTCTTCTTCTCAGGGTATCAGCGAACTTTTTGTTGAAAAAAATGTTTTAAAGAAAACAACCAGTCTTAATATTTTTAAAGTGCTGCAATCAAGAAGTAATTAAAAGGATAGAAAGACCAACCAAATTAAAAGATAACCATAAAAGCTTTATGTTAGTGCATAATTCCACCAATTTGACCTGAAAAGTAAATTTCTGTGGTTTTTTTCTTGATGCACTGGTTCTTCCTTGGTGCAGCCTTGCCTATGGAAATTCAGGAGAACAAAACCCACAGGCTGTTTAAATAGCTATCCTCTCTCTCTATTGCTGCTCCTTGGCCTGAACAAAGACTATCTCCTGTAAGAAATTTTAAAAAAGCAAAAATAAATGTACTCTGTCCAAATTAGAACAAGTGAAAGCTACATGAAAGGGATGGAAATTCTGCTGAGACATGGGATTCTTATTGGAAAGTTGGCCTATCCATTGTTGTAAAATAGTAGAAAAACCAAAAGAATATCAGAAATGACAGAAGCCATCTCATAGTTTGTGTCTGTCAGCTCTCCTAATGAAAAAACAAAACAAAGCAAAAAACAAGGAACCAAACTGCACTGAAGTGCAGTTAGAAAACTACAACTCCCAATGCAAATATCAGTTGGAAACAGTCAGAGGTTGGAGTAGGTCTTTGACTGGGAGAGCAGAAGAGGTAATGACCTGTGAAACGCAAAGGGTGAGTTACTGCTGAGGGCTGGCTGGGGATGAGGGGTGTCCCTGCAGAGCTGAAGTCCACTGTTTCCTCCAGCAGAACAGGCAGGAGGTTAAATCTTTGTATGTGAAAAACAACCTTTGGTATTCCTATTAGTGCTGCACTTGCTTGAGGAATGTGCATGAGGAATGATAACCAGCATGCTCAGATCCTGGTACTGGCAAAAAACACTCTGAAAACAGGACTGGTTTTTTGCACCAGTGTTTCCGGCTACCAGTTCTCCACTGGGCCTCAGACTTTTAGGACATGAGAGATGTGAGTGTTACAGTACAAGGTATTTTTCAAACTGGGGCAAAGAAGCCTGGTGGTGACTGCAATGTTGATACCAAGCAAGACATGGAAGCGACCCTACCTGGGTTTTGCTCTCAGTCAAAACAACTGAAGAACTAGGGCAGACAGATCTTCAAAGCATTCAGATTGACATACCAGCAGTTTCTAAAAGATAAAGCATCCCGGGATTCTATCACCCTCAACACTCAATTAGTTTATGTAGCTATAAGTAACTACCATATGGTGTAGCTTCTGCACCAGCTGTTTCCAGTCTTCAATGGGTACAGGTCTACAGGGGAGGCTATGCCACAACGTTAACACTAATTAGAAAAGTAGAGGAAAATAGCATATTTTAAACATGATCTTAAAACTTTCAGATGGGTAAGCAGTAAAATACAAGTGTCCAGGGATGCGTAGGCTGTTGTGTGCCAGGCTGGGGGTCCAAGCTGCCTGGAAATGCTACATGTCGGCAGCATGGTGGGTTACAGTGGTTACAGCTGCTCCTGGTCTGCAGTGGTGCAAAATGACCAGTGTGGGACAGCAGGAACTGAATCCAGACACCCTTAATTATGTCCTGGTATCTGGGATGAGAGCTGAGGACGCCAGGGACCAAGCAAGGCTTTAACCAGTGGGAGATGTTTCTTTCAAACCCATGGGAAACAACAGCAGACGCTGCTCCAACCTGGCCCCCTGCTTCTGCTTCCCTGCACCCCACATCCCCTGCTTCCTTTCGCCAACATCCCCTGTGATTTCTCAGGGTCTGTAGGTGGGGTGGTACATCACAAGTCAGGTTTAGCTGCCCACCAGACCATAGCTATCACACCTGGGATAGACCCAGTGTTTCTACATCTGCTCAGCTCTGTAGCATCCAGCAAGAACAGCAGCAGCCACTTATGTTTCCCCCAGCCTCTTTGCTGCTTTCCACTCTTCCCATTGCAAACTAGGTTTAAGAAATATTTCCATGCCGCAGCCAGGCCATGTGGAGCTGGATTTGATGCTGCTCTTCCCAGTTCTTTTCTTCTAAAGGGATCATGGCCGTTTCTGTGTTCACCTTGATCATCTTGGTGCTGACTGATCACACTTTCAGCCAGCTTGTGCTATCAGCTTGTCAATTGTTTGCATACCAGAAAATTATGATTATCTTTTTTTTTTGTTCTGGATAATGACTGAAAAATTGTTGTTCCCTAATCCACAACCATAAGAAGTTTTAAGACCATGAAAGTTCTTGTATGTCACTCTGCACTGCACAGTTTTAGTCAATTGTTTTGAATTACATCAAAGAGCATGGCGACACAAAATGCTGCTAAGAGCTAAATCCTGTAATTTGTTTTAATTATTTAAAATTCTTATTAACAAATTCCTTAATTCTGGGTTTTGAAGGAGTCTCTTCTCACTTCTAAAGGATTTTTGTGACTTTAGTGAGAGTGCAGGCATCGTGTAGTACCAAAGCAAACTATCAGGTGCTCTGTGTTTTTAGCCACAACATTTTCTATGATGCAGTTAGGTCTCCCAGATGGCTTTGCAATTGTAGTGGCTGTATGGATGTAAATCACACCAAGAAAATACTCACTCATTGTCTCACCTGGTTCTGTTATACAGAGAAGGGCAACCACTGCAGTCTGTTGTGCAGAGTATTTGAATTCCAATCTATTAACGGAAAAATATTTCCCATAATTCATACAAATGTGCTAGAAAAGTAGGTGTAAATTTCACAATTACACTCTCATTTAGTATGTACGATAGCCTGACTTATATACTAGATGCAGAGCAAAATTATACAGTTAAACAGTAGTTGATAACTCTAACAAATGTACACATTCTTTAAACTTTTCTGAGTTTTGCTTCAAGATTTTGTTTCTCTTTTGAGTGTTTCCACTGACTTATATTGGACTGTATGCTTGAATGTAACCAATATTAATTAAATCTGTGAAGCCTGGGCTAAGGACCAGAGAATCACACCTTTCTACTGAGACCTGGTAATAGTTCCAGTCTGCAAAGTATCAACACTTCTTCAAATTGCAGAAAAAAGGTTTGCATCATACTTTAGATCTGACTATCTCTACAAACTGATTCTAAAATGAAGTAGTGCGAGATAGATTTTTCATTTTCTCAGTAGCACAGTCATTTAAAATGAAGACAACAAATTTACTCCTTAGTGTGCTTTGCAAAGGCCTGATCTCTCACGGATCATATTTTCTTATGCATTTGTAATTCTTTTCCAGACTGAATCTTTTACTGTTTATTTTTTTGTTGTTGTTACGTACCTGTTCCCAATTTTTCTTTTTTGTTTTTCATGTATTATTTTTTAGCTGGTTTTAAATAATTTGCAACTTTTTTTTTTTCCTATTTAAATGAGGCAACAAAAGCAACGCAGGCTAAAGGAGAGAGGCACTATCTTGGAAGGAAAGAGTTAATACAGAAGGGCATGTGAATGTGTGTTGGCAAAAAGGAATAATTCCAGAGTGGTCCTCAAAACTTCATTAGAGATCAGAGAAACATGAAATATTGCATTAGCTGAAAGCAAAACTCTTATATAACAGGGTTTAATGTCCTTGGAAATGTTGCAGAATTTATTTGAAAAATAAACCCAACAATACTCTATTAAATTTATAGAGGAAATGGAAAGCAGAAACTCAGAAGACTGCAATTGCCACCTACAAATATAATCATTAGAGTGAGTAAGTAATGAAGGAGGAAATCAGAGGCAGCTCACCTCCCTAGCAGGAAGGTGGAAGTCAGATTGCCACCATGTGGTAAGACTATGGAAAGCCAAGAGCAGCAGATTCACGCAGAATAGGGCTGCAAACAGTCAGAAATCTGCATGATTTGCTGGAAAAATATAGTATGCAAATAGCATCCTGATTAAAAAAGAAGCAATGCGAGATGAAATCCCATTTTGCTTTTGATTAGCGTGTACGGTTGGTTCTTTGGTGGTGTGTTTGTGGGGTTTTTTTTTGACTTGAATTTTAATTCAAAACTCTCTTACATAAAATATTCAGTGAAAAAGTGAGCCGACTGCAGAAAAGAATAAAAAAAAAGTCTTTTTAAAATGAGGTCATTTATAAGCTTTTATGAGTACAAAATCCATCATTCTGTCGCATGTCTTCTTGAAATCGTCTCCAAAGTTTCTGCATTAATTTTGTTTTTTTCTCAAATTCTTCTGAAAGTCCTGGGATACTTCCTAGTTCCATCACACATAGAAATATAAGCCTTAATGTTTCACAAAAAACTTTTTTAGAGCACACTACATAGAAACATAGTTGTTTTTCCAACAGGCACAACTGGAAGACTTCCCAAAGCAGGATTTGGGATTCACGAAAGTGTGTCAGCTTCTTCTCCCTCCCCCCCCACTTTAGATTGTAATTCTTCGTGACATGAAAACTGGTTGCTGTAGAATTTATTAGGATTCAAGAGCATGATTTCACAGCCTGAGTCGGATGAGCTTTTCACAATCCCCTTTTTGATCAGATTAACGCTGGCCCCTGAGCTGACCCACACCCAGGCAAACCTCTCCAGCACAACCCTCCCAGAGCAGGGGTTACTGATGGCTTCGCTTCAGAGAGCTCTGTCCTGCTCCACTACAAGGTCCATTTCTTGTACTTCAGTGTAGCGTGAACCTTTCTTTATCTCTAATGTGTATAACATCACTTGAATAGGGTTGTTCGGGTGTCAGCGTAACAAAATGCTTAAACTTCAGGCTAAATACAGCAGTCACCTTTGTAAGAGCAGCTCTTCTCCTTAGCACCCACACCCTTGTAGCTAAAATACAGGAATGAGACTAAATGAGCATCACAGATGACGCTCAGCTGTATCTCTTGGTACGTGTCTAATTATGACCTTCACTGAGGCAATTAGTCTGTCTTGATCTTAATGCCTTCTGCAACCATCAATTAATAAAACTTCACATAATGTCCTGGTAGAACAGGAATTTTTAATGTTTTTTTTTAGAAACAGGCAAACTGAGGCACAATTATTGACCTGGTTTTAGATGAGATGAGAGAAATTGGGACGCAAAACTGAGTTGAGAGTCTCACCTTGGCCACTAGATGCCAAATAAAATGAGAGGATTGCATGAAAACCCAGATCTGGCTATTGTCAGCATGTTCCTGGAATCGTCTCTGGCACAGACCCCTTGCAGGTCCCCTTCAGGTTTGGTCACAGGACATGAGGGATGCACAACTGGAGAGATGCCTCTATGTGGGTCACTGTGCAGGAAGGCTGGGTTAGTCCCAAGATTTCAACAGGAGCAGGAGCCCAGCCAACCCATGGGGCACCCTACAAGCAGAAAGCAAGCGCCTGCTGCTAAAGCTGTTCTGCACCGTGGAGGGGCTGACAGACTCTCACCTGACTTGCAAACCCCAGAAAATAAGAACAAATCACCTCGGTCCTTCCCTTTTTACACATATGACTCACAAACATTTACCTCCCACATTAGTTTTGCTTTTCCTCAAAGTTGAGTCATTGTCCTGTATTTGATTTAACAACAATAGCAGAAAAAAAAAAAAAAAATCAGCATCAGTCGCTACTGCATAAGACTAGATCAAAAGCAATTCTTTAAAGGAGGCTTTCAAGATAGCTAGATTAAAGATTTGGGAAACTGGTAGGAAATAGAACTGAAGAAAACCAGCTCCTAAAAGCAAAACATAATGTTTTCATGCTATTGTGCTTTTAAAATTGAAGGCAGGAATCTAAAAACAGACGTCGAAATAAATCTTGCTTGATGGGAGTTATCTGGAGATCATTGTATTTATTGCATTTGTTTTGATTTTCCAGTCTCTGCCTCAGACTGTAGGCACAGAGATGACTTAAAAGATTCAATATCTCATTTTAAAAATTAAACTTTACTTGATTATTGAGCTGACCCATGCTAACCTGGAGACTGTTCTGTATTATTCTGGAGTATCATCAGCAGGCTAGAAATCCTGAGAATAGGACCGGAGGTAAGAGCTGTGTCCCCAACAGCTAAACGATTTCGGGTGCGATAGCTGAGGCTGTGCTGCCCCTCGGAGGCACGGCACAAAGTTGCAGCCCATGGGGAGGGAAAGGATTAATTATGGTGCTTTAAGATTATCTTGTTTTTTTCCTCTCCCTCCTCTCTACCCTTCTCCCCCAAAACCCTGTGTTTTGCCCGAAGGTCTATATATACGTGTGGAGGCTCTTGATAAGGGCCTAAAAGCCCTGTGATTTATTACATCTTGCCCAGATTGTATCATGAGTGATGATACCCTGGAGAAATCATTTTCCAGCTACATGTAGGTATTTTAGAAATCTTTCCTGCTTCTTGGTTGTTTTCTCTAATATTTGTCATCTGGAGCAACCATGGAGGTCTCATAAACTATTGAGGAAAAAAAAAATAGTGGGATGGGACGGTCAGAAGAAGATTCAGGGAGTTGATGTGTTTATTGTCTAGCACTACGGAGCAGGGAGCAGTTTGGGAATTTCCCTGTGGATTTTCCCATTTTAGCCAGGTCTGTCAGTGAAGTTGCTGCTCTGGCTCATGGGCACCACTGATAAACACCAGACCTGGAGCAGCAGAGGGAGAAGTTGGCATCCTTCTGCTGGTATGGCTCAAGCAGCAAAAAAAAAGTTCACTTCTGCCCGCTCTCAAACTTGAGTCTCTTTTAAAAACCCCTTTCTTGGGAATGCTGATCTTAGTTAAAATGTTAAGTAAGAACACCATAAGTCTGCATATGTGACATCTCTTGTTTAAGAGTCTCCCTATGAATTTTGGTCATCTGATTTTGACCTTACTAGCGAGAAGAATTTGAACTGGATGCTGACGTGGCAAATAGTGACCCAGGAAAGCTTGGCATGCATCAGAAAGGTTTCAGTGCTTTTGTGAGATTTAAGAACGCTGCGAGGAAGAATAATAACCCCCAAAAGGAGAGGAGATAACTTTCACAGGGTTGCTCTGGCTCTCTCAGCAGAGCGTTTGTGGTACCAGGTGAGAGGTGGGAGTAGTAAGACAAAAAATGCAGATGTAACAACAATTTTCTTCCAGTGTGAGCTGCCATTCCGAAGAGTTGTAGTACATGATCTACTCATTACCAAGGCCCAAGGTTATCTTTAATGAACAGATCACACAGCACAACACTGCTGAATGATGCCTCAGCCTGAAGGGAAGTGACAGGGGGAGTAGAGGAGCCAAGAGATATGTTTTCCTCCATCCCATTGAGTCTTCAGAAGGGCCACTGCAGATTCCAGTCCTGGCACAGCCCCTTTCCCAGGGAGAAGAGGAAAGCAGCAACAAGGTGGATGCAGCCATTTTGCTCAAAGCTCAAGCACTGTCCCTGACTAAAGATATTAGGGTTAAAATAGCCAACCTTTCCATTCCTGTCCCAGAACTGACGTTCTCCTGTATGAATGATTTGCCTGGACTGTGTAGAAATTAAAAATGCAAGTCCACAGAGTGCTTGGTAGTGAGCAGCAGATCACAAAGCATTTGGCTTTGGTCCCAGCAAAATAACATTCCTGGGCCATCCAGGGACTGTCCCTGACCAGCTCTGTCCATTGTTTGACCTGTTCTTCTCCTCTAGGAGAAAGTATGCATTTTAAAGCACAGCTGAGCTATGGTTTAGAGGAGAAACTAGCCCTTTGCCTTCAATTCAACTCTGAAGATCAAGAGTCATGTCCCCTGTCTGACTTCACCTTATTTTAAGCTAGTAGCTTAGATTAGTGGAAACAGTGTGCACTTTGCTGACCACTTGAAGAAGGAAAGAAAGCATCAAACAGTTGCTTGGCTGCACAGCTTTCCTGAGTAAATGTCTATTTTTGGTTTCAAGTGGAAAATAATGAATCATGTAGTGCATTCACCAGTATGAAAGGAGTGGATTTGGCTCCTCCATATGTCCTTAGTGGACAAGCATAACACTGTTACATGTCTTTATATTTCATTGAAAAACAAGAACTGGATCCTTAGTTAGTGTGTATCACTAGATACGTTATTTATAATAGCTATGGATTTGAAAAAAAAAAAAAAGAAAGCAACCTGCACTAAGCCAGCTCTGCGTACACAAGGCACAGAGAGATAATTTACAGGCAATTAGTCAACGAGGTGGTTGTGTTTATAGCAGTGTATCATGGTCCCTTTTTCAGTTTATGAACGTGGATCTGCAAAACAGAAACCAGACATCCTCTTAGCACTCCTTAAGGAAGTGTTCTTTGCACTGCAAAATAATAAAAATCCGTGTAATCATGATGTAACCGTGTTTTTAATATCTTCACATACTGGTGGAATCCTGCTAAGCCTGAAGATGAAACCACACCTAATGAGCCAACAACATAGTTGGGATTTATAGCTGCAGACTGGAGCGCACAATTTTTACGGCTTGGAGGCAGTGACAGAGAAATATCACCCCGAAGAAGCCTGAAGAGTAAATCACAGCCTCCCTCTCTGAGGGACGTTGCCCCACAGGAGGAGGGCTGAGTACCCATCTTGGGGACTGCTGCAGCCATGCATCGTCGGTGGGAAGGGACATTCAGCCAACCCAGAGCTGCTGTGGTTTCCAGGGGGAAGGTTACCATGAAAAGGTGAAAGGCAACAAAGGAAGCTTTAAAAAAAAAAAAAGCACTATATATTAAAATTGGCACCTGTGAGTGTAACCCACATCGGAACAGTCCAGGAATAACGAGTTAGAACACGTCTGGTTTTAGTGATAAACAATAGAAGGGCAAGGAGAACTCAGTAGCTGGGGTCCTACTCAACAAAGGATGATGGTATTTTCTTTGCAATTTGATAATGTTTCCCATCTGAACATTTTAAGGCATTTCAAAATGTACATTTCATACTCCAGTGGTGGGAAAGTCCTTGCTGGTTTGGTGTGTCCTGTGTCCTGGCTGTGCCTATTGCTAAGCAAACACCCCACAAAACCAGAGCCAGTCCCCAGACTGCTGCAGGAACAGTGAGATACCAGACAGCTGTGATCTCAACACAGCAGCACTGCGAATGTCGTGGATGTCACAGTAAAAATATACCAGCAGAAGAAAGGAGCCACTATAATGAATCTTTTTTTATGTGGGAATTTTCCTCGATACTAAATAGGAAGTATTTAAGAGTAGAGCAGTCTATGAGGCCTTAGAAATAAAGATCAGTCTGAGTTAGATATTGTGAGCTGTTAGATAAAAATGGAGCCACCTCCATCCCGCCAATAAATGCAACAGATAAAGAGGGGGAAGGGGGAGGGCATTTTTTTCCAAAGCCACACTTAATCAGCAAAAAACAGCAGACAAAATTATCTTTGGTAGATGGGGATTTGTGGGGTATGGGTTACATTTATTATCTGCTAGGTTATAAGCTTTATTATAATTTCCGGTATTTGCCTGTTACATCCTAAGGAACAATACGAGCTGGATCCAGTGTGTGTCATTTATAACTCTGTGCATGTCATTTATATGGTAATGGGGGAATTTCCCCTCATCCCCAGTGACTTCTGCAAAATTCTACATGCTGGTTCTCAGTGTGTTTAGCTTACTCCAGTGTAAATTAAAATGCACATTCATGATCTTTGAACAAAGCGGGCAAGGATAATTAGTAATTTGATACTGTTCTGTACAACGCAATTCAAAGTAATACTTATAATTTGCAGTTAATTAATCAGGGTTTTTTTTCCTTAAAATTCTTAATTGCCTTTCTATGATATTCATTTTTAATAAGTTTTTTTCCTACCAGTTTTAGATCCAATTATGCAGACAATTTCTTTTTGCTTTTACTGCATGGCTCTGTGTGTGTGTTTATATCTAAATTTCTCTATATATTTTGGGGTTTTTTTTCAGCAATTTATTTTATGATGGTGAGGGTTTTGTCAGCTGAAATTAAAAAGCTGAAAATAATGGAATAGGTGCACAACTGTGAGAAACAAGATACAACAGAGAATAGAAAACTCAAATGAATGCAACAAAATATATTTTAAAAAAAATTACATCTCTGGAAATTCATTGCCAGTATGAATAGTGATGGTTTTGTCAGTGTTAGGTTGATGGTTGGACTTCATGATCTGAAAAGTCCCTTCCAACCTAGACAATCCTATGATTCTGTGATTCTATTCTAGTTAACCTCATCTGGTATTTAATTCACTATCCAATTAAAACTCTCATTAGAAGACTCTAATTGTTGTAGCTTTAAAGTAAAATCAGCAGTCGTTAGAGACACAAGCTTCAGACTCTCCAAGGAAATTAAAATGGTCATCAATTCAAAAATAAAAATGTTAGTGAATATAGACACGTTGTGGGGGAAGTGGTTGTGATGAGAAACGTGTCACGTGCCAGACTTTTGCTGGGCGAGGTGCTGAGTGCTTCGGCCCTGACAAACCCTGGCAGCTCCCCTCCCAGGAGCAAGATCGGGGTGATGCCACCTTGCTCACACTGCTGGTGCCCTTTCAGGACCCTTGAAGGCCTTTATATCCTTTGTACTCTGCAAATGTGGAGGAAAACACTCACAGCATCTTTCTTTCCACCTCACTAGAATAGAAGGCGTTTCCTTAATTTGTCTGTCCCTGTCTGTGCATGTGCATATTGCCTGAATATAAAGGGATTTGAAGTGGTTGTTGCAGAAATGTTCTTCACTGAGAACTGATTTATGCTTTGTCAACGTTTTCCTATTTGTTGTTCTGCATATGCAAAGTGTTGGGATTTATTTACTATCTCACTTCTGGGAGTTTCTGGGCTGTGGATGTCAATTGGAGTTTCACAGACTTGGTACCCTTACCCAAGGTGCTTTCCCTCTTGTAGTGCAGATGGAGACATCATCCATACCCAAAGCATCTGTAACCAGCTTCTAGGCATTACTGGGGGTTTAACCTGAGGTCTGAAGTTCCCTGGAGAGAGGTGGGGTAATTCCAAGTGGTCCAAGCAAGGTGACTATGCAAGCTTTTGTCAGTAGATTGAGAGTTACTACACAGTAGTCCACAGCTTTGAAATATTGGGGGAAAAAGAAAAAGGATTTCCTAGTAGTAGAGAAATCAAGAGATTTCAGTGGATCACATTATCCCACAGATGCGTTTGTCTTTTCTGTGTGCTTACCTGAGCACACAGGTCCTTCAAGACTTGCACCTGGGCAGAACAGAATTTCTATTTGACATGCAAGTGCCACCGCTCTGATAAATTCAGTCAAACCACACTGATCCAACAGTGGCATAACCTTATTATATGCCATTACCTTTATTAATAATAAATGTTTCTGTTATTTAATAGAATTTTCTTCTGAGATATTGCTATAAGCTAATTCGGACTCTGGTTTTATCCTGCTCTCTTTTTTATTATTCCCAGCTAACTCTATTGATCTCAGTAGTTCCTCTGATTATTCAGTCCTGTAAAATCAGATTCATCCTCTGAGTCATTACTGAGCTAAATCTCTCAGTTAGCCAGATCCTGAATCACTGCTCAGGTTGAAACCTCTGGGAATATTGCCATAGTAGGGCAATAGAAACTCTGAGTGGGTTTTTAATGGCTGTTCAATGACTGTAGCAGTTTAAACTGGATAAGAAATTTGGAGCTAAACTGAATTCCTTCAGTGTGCTACCATTCTCATTCTATAATGCAGGGCCGTATTTTGCAATATTAACTGACATTCATTAGCACTCATGCTAGGTGACTAGCAGGTGCTGCTCAGAGTGAATAAATCATGCGAGTAATTCATGTGAGAGACAGCTTGTGCAAGTGCTGATAGAAGTCCGTGGGGTTGAAGAATCAAGTTCTTTAATAGCAGTGTCAGGCTGTTCAGTCTTCTTATCTCTCGTATTTCTTTATGAAATATTAAAAGAGATTGCTTTTGGGCACTTGTGTTCTTGAACTATTGCAATCGTCTAATGAATTTTTGATAGTCAAATTCAGAGGGTTTTGTGATCACTAACTTTCTTGATACATCTCCAGCTATTGAAATGCATCCCCTATGTCAGGGTTGGTTGTCCATCTTTCTCCTATCATAAACCCCACAGATTAGTTGGGAAGAATGTGTAACTTTTAATTTAAAGGAAAGGTGAAGTGGAAGCTACTTGAGCAGGTTTGAATAGATTAATATTCAGCATATAATGAAAGCCTTGATTTGCTCACTGCATTGCCTAGATAAGCAAATTGTATTTCCAGCCATAGCAACCTGTTAACTGGCAGGGGAAAAAAGAGAAAGGGGAAAAAAGGATATTACTATTTGGAGCCCTACTGCATCCAGTCAATTGGGCAACATGGATTGTGTCTTGTCTAGGTTCTTAGCCATTGAAAAGGTATGATACGACCTTGCAATGAACACTTACCCCCAGCAATGAGCTACAGTGCAAATTCCTCAGAAGACTTTTGCCAGGAAAAGTTTCTACAAATGTAGTGCCTCTAGCTTTCATGGAGAGCTGACAACAGGCTGTGGGTTTATGTTTATACCAGGTGATGGAAAAATGCATTCTTGTTATGCATTAGGGACATACAGCATTGTGCCTGGGCTTTCTAGATGCATTTGCTCTTTGGGGTGAGTGTTAGAAACAGGAATATCTGATGATATGATCTCTAAGTAATATTTCTACCTTCATAATTCAGTCCCCATTTTCATTATTACATCTGGGCATCCTGACAGATCACAGACTTGCCTGTGTTGATGAAACGTCTGCATGTCAGTCTAGCCAGGATGGTCCAAGAGGTTTTTCCTGTGGCTGCATCTGACTCACACCATGAAAGGAGGAAGCGTTCAAATTGTTAGGAGCTACTGTGAACATTAATCATTAATGATTTAGAAAGAAAACAGCAAGGCTTGCTAAGGATGGTGCACAGAGGAAAAGTTGGAAGGGCAGAGAAGGGAAATTTCTGAAAAGAGCAGAAAGAGGATGTGGAGGCAACTCAGTGTTGTTCTGCTGTTTGTCCAAAGAGGTGGATATCTTCCTTTATGTTTTGCAGCACTTGGTGTGCTTTCAGGATAGTATGGCATTGCATATGGCACCTGGTAACTCTGCCTGCCATGGATGCTCTGGAGGGGGTACCAGACCTCTGGGGGAGCTGCTCCTTGCTGCTGGTGGAGGTACAAGGTCCACGTAAGGTCCAAGGGACAGCCCCTCTCCATGGCTTTTTGCACCTCAAGTGGGATTTGCACAGCTGAGCGCATTTAGCATGCCAGGAGGTGAAGATGGCCATGAAGGAGGAGTCCCCAGCCCCTCTGACCATTTCTGAATAGCTGAATTCTTCTCTTATTTGAGAGAATCTGCCTGTACTTCTCAGATGACAACACCCACTTGCGCGCATCTATTTTGTTTGGTGGGTTTTGTTAACAAATCAATTTGTATGGATGAGGGAGATTGTAAGCATTCATGATTTCTTAGTTATTACAGCCTGAGCCTGACCTCCTCTGTGTGTTCTGGTAGGAGCTGTAGAGATGAACCTGAGGACATGATCAGGCCCGTAGTCAATACCGCCAGCATTTTGAAGCCCTCAAGCACTCAGACAGCATAGAACGTCTGGCAGCTACTTGTCAATAACCTTGTAAACAACACCCCAATGCCCTGACTCATATAACACCTACAGGATCTTTTACTGCTGGAAACACAACAAATTAGAAGAATCAATGTACCAGGCAAAGCAACCCAAGTATTAAACCAGCAGTTTTGATGTGAGTGAGATGAGTAGCCTCAGAAAGTCTCTTCTGTCTGTCAGTAGCTTGATGCCATCCTAACACAATCACAATCCTGCTTCTTGGGTTGAGGTGTCCTAAAGATTGTCCTCAGAGGAACAATGGTGTGCACTCTGGCTCTACTGGAATTTTGGACTCTGTATAAGGAGCCTAGGTTGAAGTGGTAAGGATTTGGCCAGGCTGGCTGGCAGAGCAGCTTCTGATGTCTGCACCCTGGCTCTGCTTTTCATCCCTGTATCATTCCCTCAGGGGTCCTTGCCAGGTATCAGAGAGCATCCAAAGGTGACATGTCTTCTGCTGGAGCACAGCAGCTTGTGGTGTTGTTACGCAGAGCCATCCTCATCTCACAGGCCAAAGATGGACCACAGCCCATTTTCCTTCATATTTAGTGGGATTTGTCTGTTTGCCGAGCTTCAGCTTAGCTCAGGTCATGCAACAGCTTTTGAGAGATGTGGAGGAAAGAGGTGACCTTGTTGACCATGCAGAACACATGAAGAGTTCCATGGGGTTGTCCTCAGTGCCCAGCGTGAGCCACCCTCTTGAAATGAGCTTCCCTTGAGATCTGGCTGGGCTCCTTTCCCCAAGGTGACGGGATGCCACCTTCTCATGGCTACTGAACCCATGGGTTCTCCTCACCTGCATCTCTTAAGTTCCATGGCTGTATAATGCTGCTGCCATCGGGTGGTGAGCTTTTTGGTTCAAGGATTTGATGTTTAAAGCATGCTCTCCAAAGCATGTCCTCAAAAATGCCATGAAAGCAAGTAATATTTTATTTTTCATAAGCTGTTTGCCAGTGGCAGAGGAGGACGTGTGTTTTGCATAGGAATAAAGGGTCACTGGGGTGGGCGTTGCAGCTCAGGTTTTCTTAAGGATCCCTTGGATGATGGCATGAACACCTTGAGAATGACTTGTCTGCATACATACTGTGGGATCTGGCTGAGCCTGGAGTTTGGGCTCAGCCAAAAAAAAAAATGTTTTTTTTTTCTACAAAAGATTGTTGAATTGTTTAGTGGCCCTGGAAAATGACTTTTTCCACCCGACTCAATTTGATAACTGTGAAAGAGGATTAATTGCGCTGAAATCAATAGTGCTACAGGGCTGTTGCTGACATCAGCACAAAATAATGTCAACACAGGAAAATGCAGATTGGATAATGTAATATAGAACAGTTTTATACTATTTGCATACACATAACTACTTTTATACCCATTTTATACCTATTACAATGACTTAATGAAAGTCAGTGTAAATCTAGAGTACAGCAACCAAGACAAAAATTGTCTTGCATACTTATGACAAATAGCAGGGTGGTCTCCTAAAGCCATCTCTGAAACACACGTCAGTATAGGCCAATATGAACAATGTGGTTTCCCTAACTTGCTTTCAAACTATACAATAGTAATCGATTCAGATGTGTGGTTGGTGGTTTGAGGTGATCTAGTAATTGATTTTAAAACAGATGGCAGCTGTCAAATAAGCATTTGTATTTATTTCATGTTTCGATGAGAACCCTTGGGGTTTCGCTGTCTCAGAAGTCTTTGTTTTCTCCTTTCCTAGACCCCCTTTCTGTTCTCTGATCTGTCTTCCTCTTATGTTCTTTTGATGCTTCATACTGACAAATTCTTTTGAGCTTTTTTTCCTAATGTAAGCCATGGCCTTTATATTAGGCTTTAATTTCTTTTTGTTTCAAATTCCATTTTATTAACAGTTTTAATAAAACAGCAAAATGTCTGCAGCACACTAAGTACATAATGATCTGAGCATCTACAATACATCACACAAACAAAACCATTGATTACACTTTCTGGAATGGCCCTTTACTACTTCAGCAATAAATAACATAGAAAGGGAAGTTCCCTCTGTCAAAAAAAATCTTGCATGATTCTTTGTGTAAAAATTAAAATATTCTGAAATGAATGGGTCTAATGACAGAAAACTAGATGTGTTTGTGTGTGTCTGTGTGCGTGTCTCTGTATCTACTCAGAGGAGAATCAAAATCTATTTTCCATTTTTGTCTTCTGTAGAAACGTTAATAATATTGTTTTGATTTCCTACTGAAAAAGAAAATGCAACATCTGGAACAAGAAAAAAAAATTAATTGTATAAAAGAAATGTATTTATTTAATAGGTAAAACCTCCTAAGTTTCTGTACCCATTACACCCAGACAGTATCACAGTCCTGGTCTGGGTAAGGGTTTGTGTGCCCCAGTGTGATGGCTGGCAAGCAAAGCTGTGGAGAAGGAAGAAGCACAGAGCCACCAGAAACTGACCATGAGGAATCACTGCAGCTCACTCACAGCATCCCTACATCATGTAGCACCCAGCGATTGCAGGCTTTGAGGAAGAGAGCAGAAGTTTTGATCAATTATCACTTTATACTCTTAGCGAGGAGGTCATGTGGAGGGGGGCTTTGATGTTTAAGGAAAACCTGGTTTCTTATATGCATGAAGTGGGTTCTGAACTGATTTTAGCAAGACCCAGGAGAATTGAATGCAACTGATTTTCTGAGCACATGGTAAATGCAAGCGCAAAGAGTAAAATGTCCCCATGAACAAATTGTCTGCACATTGCATTTTATTTTCAGCTGAAACTTTCTGGTATTAGTGCATTTTATATTTCATAAGAATGCTCTCCAGTTTGCTAAAACTAACTGATCTCTCTAATAATGGCAAGGTCCTGGCTTTATTTCAAGGCAAAGGTTCACGCAATTAAATCTCATTAACAGAGGACCACAAAACCTGCATTAAACCCTTTCTTGGCATGTGACCTTCCACAGAACTGCTTCATTAAATCTGAGATCCTGGAGAAAATGTTTGCTGAATAAAGTCATTCCTAATTAATGTTAAAATGTCAAGGATTCATCTGCCATCCATTTTTACTCCTTTTTCTTTATGCTTTTAATTATCTCCTTAATGAGCAACCAATATAAAAGTCAAAAGCAGCATCTTTTAAATGTGCACACAACAGGTGGTACAATGCAGCATAGAAAATTTGCCAGACATGAGCTTTCCCATGTAATGTTTGCAACTTCCTAGACATCTTTCTGAAATCTCACTTAGATCTTTCCATTAAGTATTGATTAATTAATTTGTTATTTGTAGAAGGCATGACTATCGAGGGTGATTTTCCTGTGAACCCTTTCTAAGATTATCTTGAGTTTTGTCTCAAGCCATATACAAGTCTGGATTAACAAAGGTGTTCATTTGCTCTATGATGAATATAATCATCTGCCCTCCAAGAATGACTCATCCAAGATTTTTTAAAAAGAAATAAACCAGCCTTTGGTGCGTTTCTACTCTTCAGACCAGAGGGACATTCTGGTTGGATCAAGGGGTCGTCATAGGTTGGTGCACAAACCTGGTGGGTTTGAAAATCCTCTTTTTTTGCAATGATCAGCAATAACAGCAGATGTTGGAGCTGCTTGGACTTGTGGAGCAGGACTTCAGTGATGAAGGTTTAGAAACACTCTGCAGCCTCCTTAATTCTTGTTCTCACATTTAAGTAATGAGACCTGTCTCCCTGCCCATCAATCTGTACAGCGTATGCAAGTCCTTCTGCTATGGTTTAAATAGGAATGACTCATATGATATTAAGCCTCTTAATGAAAATGGATTACGTTATTGCCTTGTGCAAAATGGAAGTTTAAAAAGTGAAGTCAGTGTCTTCCACATGTCAGTAACTGGAGACACTTTGGACAAAGAATGAATTTTACAGCTTTTCTGGGTATCTATAAGCTGAAGTCATCTTTTTGAAGAAGGATAGGAAAACTATAAGAAAAAATATTAGAAATTAGAAGTTCTTTGAATTTGTGTTTAATAAGAATGAGGTTCTGCCAGCCTTCAAAATCATTTCTTATGATGGGAATCTTGTTTTCTCCTTACATACTTGAACTCTGACATGTTTGTATTGGCATCTTTCTGAGCACCTCTTCAATAGCAACTACATTATTCAAATCACAAAAAAATCTGTAATCCTAAAATTCAGTGGTAAAAAGGATCAGTATTTGGCAATTTATTCAGAACTGCTTTGCAAAGATATTTAAAAAATGACATAGGAATAAAAGTCAAGATGGTATCCAAGCCACAGGCTCCAAAGCCTGGTGTCTTGTAAAGTGTTACAAAGTGCCAGCATTGCATAGCCTATAGACAATTGCCTTTTTTTTGTTTATTCCCAACTGGCAACAGAGTTTGGGAAGATTTAAATTGTAGCTAAAGCACTTGTATCTAAGTATAAACACTGTTTGAATCCATTAGTACGTCTCTGGTATGACTTTGTGAACTCTTTATGGAGGAGAACTAAATCTCAGTCATTGCAGTTTGTTGACCCCCACTGATGTGACCGTCAGGGAGGCAGGAATCCAAGCTCTGCCAACACGCCCACCTATGTATGTTCACATATCCATGTACAGGACACATATATGTTGTCATCAATATGTGTACTACTATGAATAATTTATTGTTTCTTGAGCAAGATAATTATGCTTAATAAACTATATATTCAGAGTAATTGTTATCAATTGTGATCATTTTTGTAATATGGCATAATTTAATGAGTATTTTTAATGGATATTCCTGTGGCATCGTCCCTGTGCTGTGATTAGACTGGGATTTTCATATCTACGCTGTTTCATATATTGCTAACTGGTAATTTATGTCTAATAGCTTTTTTTTCTATTTCCTCCATATATTTTTTTTTATTTTTTATTTAGAGGAGATCTTGAAGACTCATATTGCTCATTGGTGGTCTCCTGATGGCACCAGGTTAGCATATGCAACAATTAATGCCTCCCGAGTCCCCACCATGGAGATCCCAGTATACACTGGCAGCCTTTACCCTACTGTTAAAACGTATCATTATCCAAAGGTAAGGGAAAATAAAGCAAATAGTCCTGTTGCTCTATCAAAAAATTTAATTTTTTTTTTTCCCAGTAGGCTCAGACAGGAGGACTGTGTAATAGTGCACATTCATAACCAGTGAAAATAAACAGATCTAAGGGGAGATCAGCTGTTCCCCAGTGAATTACTCTCTAGTTCCATTTGTAAAATTGCAGTTTTCTGATTCAACTTAATCATTCTCAATATAATGAAAATAAAATTTTAAAATTCTTTCTTTGTACCGACACAAAAGCAAAGGTGATTCCACGCTAGACAGGTGTGTGAGAGTTTGGAAGCCAGCATTACTACTTTTAGATACATTCCCTTGTATATAGAAGGAAAATGTAGTATTTGGGCTTCATTAGAATACCCAGGATGGCCTAATGTCAGAGGACTTTGGAGTCATGTTGTGCCTGAGCGTTACAAAGAACACAGTGAAAGAAAGAAAGGGCTTAAGAGCCAATCTCTCCTTGATTGCAGAGACCTGTTCAGTGGTCCTGCAGCAGGTACACAGCACCAGCACAGCTTTCCACCAGTATCGACACACTGCGCCTGTTATTGTTGTAATTTTCTACTATAAGACAGTACAGCAGTGTACTGTGCTGCAGTCACTTCTTCTGGGTGTCTTGCTTTATGCCCTGATTACCTAAGACCTCATATGTTGGTCTAAATTGAACCATAATTTAACAGGATAGCTCTCCACATATACACAGGTTTTGTGGAAAGTAGCAGTGATTCAGTAGGGGATGCCCTTTTCCTACAATACAAAATGAATCAGTACTTTACTATATCTACCATCATCCTTTAGACAACGTCTTATCAAAAGATATATTAAATAGCAATATTTATAGTCACTATGAAAAGTAACATTTTTTTTATCAGGGCTAGAGGTGTCCTAAGTGAAATTACCCCTTGGTTATGCCTCCACACCTCGGTGCCACATCACTACAGTTGCAGTTTTGTTGTGGACAACTGCAGCAGTCCAGTCCATAACCCCGTGAGATGGAAATGCATTTTTATCATCCATGGGGATGTAACAAATCAAACCCGTTCTGTGTCGTATAAGAGATGGTAATTTGTTCTTATTTTGAAATCCAGGCTGGAATGGAAAATCCAACTATTTCTTTGCATGTGATTGGTCTGAACGGACCTACCCATGACCTGGAAATGACTCCCCCAGATGATCAGAGAATGAGGTAGGTGCTTTCTTGCCCTCAGATGCTCACCCTCATTTCTGTCAGTGATTTAAATCAGTCCCTGACTTTCTTCAAGATCATTTTACAGTGCCTTTCTCTGCCACTGTCAAGGAGTTTCATTTTGTGTCAATCTGTTTAAAATTTTTCAAATTATTTTTCTTCTTACATGTATTTTTAAAGAACATTATTGGTGTTTTACTTAAAATGTCTGTGACCCAGACTAACTTCAGTGTACGGTTATTTTTAGAGAACTTAGCAGAACGTCCCCAAATCCATAACACATTCATTTCACGTGTAATCACAGGCATTGCGAAGGGGATATTGTCTGCACCCGGTATGAAGACCATGAAGCAGAACCATGGCAGCTCTATAACACAGCAAACACGAGCTCACAGCTTCATGACATGCACACAGGAATGAAGCCAGGCAGACATTCTGCAAACACGTTGCCCAATCTTCATTAAAAATAAAAAAGAAAGCTCTTTGCTGTTTTTAGGGCAAGTGTATTTTAGAAGTTGGCCTGCAATTCAGCCAACTACTTAGACACCCATTTCTAATTAAGTAAGTGCTTAAGTCTGCATTCAGAAAGACTTTAAAAGTTTGGCTTGGACTTCAGCATGTGGTCAAAGCTTGAGCTACGTTTACGGGTCTTTGAACACTTAAAAGGAAGGTCATGTTGTTCAGGAGAGAAGCAGCTTTAGATAATGCATGACACACCTCCCTGCAAAGCTTGGAGATTAGAATCCAAATCCAGATTTCAGTAACTTTGATTTAAACTTGAAATAGTTTTATAGCAGGCCAAGAGAAATCAGACTCTGCTTCTACATTTAAAATATCTGTAGTGACCTCTCCAAACATAATGCTGAAAGATTATCCCTCCCAGGCACACCACTTGTTCTTGTAGGACCATCCAACCAATATATGTGCTCACCTTTTTTTACCGATTGCTAAATTAGATTGCTGGATCTGTAATTCCAGTGCCAGCAAAGACTGGCACAACACAGAGTTGATGAAATAGGGCAGCTTGGAGGGCAGGAGAGGGTGCAGGGGTATCGTCATTGTGCGTGGTAAATATATAAGGCCTCTAAACAGATAGTCTGTGTAGTCATCTGATGAGAGGATACTAAAGCAGTGGGATTATTTATGGTAAGAATTGCCTTTCTTTGCTAAGAAAGCTAGTGTCAGCCTCAGAACATGTTTTCACTGACTAAAATACTCCAAATCCATTTATGCAACAAAAGGTGAATGACCTGTGAGCAAACCAAATGGCTATAACTGCTCTTGCCTTTCAAAAATACAACTTCAGATCTGTGTACAGCAGGCAGCAATTCAGGATCCTCATCACAGCCTCCCAATCATAGTATCAGATCTGCAACTCCTGGACAGTATCATTTTTCTATTGCGAGGTTACTCTATAAACAGAGAGACTCAGGAACATTTTAATTACAGTAATAATTTCAGACTTCAAGATCCAAGTGTTGTTAATAAATTTGTCCTTGGTGGTTATGGGTGGCTGTAATTTATTTGCTTGCAATCAATGTTGTAAAATGATGCGAAATATATCATAATTAATTGGTCTCTGTATATTTCATCAAAAACGTGGCAATTTCCATCCCTAGGGCATAATCTAAGTAGTGTTGCTAGAGCAGTAGGGGTGCATTTTCATTATGCATATGTTTTCTGAAACGAGAGGATTAGTGTGACAACATTTCATTAAAATAGGCGAGAGGGACGTACCGTACAGTTGGTTACAGAGAGGAGTTTCAAAGAAGCAGGGGAAGCTGGTGATAAGGATCTTCAAGCAGAGTGTTCCTATCTGAGGCGTTTCAGCGCGCGCAATCTGTTCCCGCAGCTGATACACGGACAGAGCGGTGCTTCTTGGTGGGCTTTTCATCTGGGGCAAAGTGGTTTGGTACAATTAATAAGGCTGAGAATAAAGTGGAGATATGCCAGGGTCTTTTTTCTTTCAGGATTAAAGGAAGTCAGAAATTTTCCACAGAACTGGGATATTTTCCAGTTAAAAAAAAAAAAAAAAGCAAAGCTGATGATGGGAAAAGATTATTTGGGGGAAAAGATATAATTTTGATGATTTTTCCTTTTTAAAAAAATCTTCATTCTGAGCGTTTTTGCCGAATTTCCTCCAATGCCATGCTTTTCCGTGAGAAAAAGAAAGTGAAGGGAAAGGATGGAAATTGCAGGGGAAAAGGAAATATTATAACATTTTGTATCTGACAGGCAATGTTTTATTTTCTGTGAAACCCATTGGACCCCAAGAGTTACATCAGCAGGTGGTCAGAATTGGACCGGGATCCAACTTATTTCTCACATCACATTTGCATCCCAGGTGGCAAATTAAAGAAAGATGTTATCTCCTCTGAGTGCAGAAATAATCCCTGGTCCTTGCTCAGGCCACGAACAAATAAATAATGGAGAAACTCAGAGAACTGGAGTCTGGATCAGAGGCAGGAGCTGCTGGTGCCCCAGGGACCTCAGGCTGGGCTGCTGCCTGTCACTTGGCCACATAATATAACATTATCTCTTCTTTGTGGTGTTTATGGCTTTATTACTGTTGTCATATTTTAAGTATTCATATTGTAGGCTCATACCTTACATTTTAGATTCATATCTCCAGGAAGCAGCCAATAAAGTTAGGGTATGAATAAGGGAGCTGCACAGTTGCCAGTCTGAGATGATTGCAAACCCAACCACCAGCATCTTTACTGGGATAGGGAAGCACATTGCAAAGCTCAGCATATCTGTCCCCTTCCTGAAGGGGCTCAGATAAGTTATTCCTGCCCCTTTGGAGGGTGTAACCTGCTCTGGTGTGGATGTCTACAGACAAAGAGGTCAGGTACCTGCTGGTCCTGATTTTCTCTATCAGAAGAAATAGTTTCTCCTTAAATCAGCTCTGTATAAAATCTGGTTCAGTTCAGGCAAAGAGGGCTTGGGAAACGCACTGTTTTTCCCTGTTTCTCTCCACTGGCTGCTCAACCAGTGCAGCTGCTGGAGCTGCAGATGTTTAAAATTAACTGAGATGAATCACGTCTTATTGTCTCATTTTCCTCTGCAGAATGGGAAACATAAAACTTGGTTGTCCTACAGAAGAGATGTGAGTGAAGTAAATTAAAGACTTCACACTACTCTGAGGCTATAATAATAGCTATACAACTATCTCTAGTTGTCTGCTGGCTGGAGGATCCATGGGGTTGATGGCTGGGAGAGGGTTCAGAGAGAAATTGAGACTCCATGTCCATCTCCAGGGTGGTCGGGAATATAACAGTGGACTTAAAATAATACTTAAAAGTTCCTGAAAAAGAACTATGGCTCCAGTGTTCAAACAGTGAGAGGCATGTAAAAATTGAATATATGTCCTTCAAACTTTAAATTGGATTTATGGAAAAAATGCTCCCAGCCACAATATGTACTAAATTCACATGCCTTTTCTGGGGAGACTGAATCTGCTCAGTTAATTTTGGAGAGAAAGAAGAAATGGTTATACTGTTAAGTTTTGCTTTGTTTTGTTGTGGTTTTTTTTTTCCTCTTAGGGCCTATGCTGTTGCCGATAAAGATTCAAATTACAATTTTATTTCAGGCACTGAATTTTCAGACAGCTGTTGTCTCACCTTCTTTCCTGTGCAGTGGATGCAATCATTGAGGTCTTTTGTTATTTTCCCCAGCCAAATTCAGGCACTAAATATTACTGAAAACTACAAAATCAATTTCCAACTTGTTATTTTGTGAGACAAACGTGCCTTTGTTGCTTTTGCCCTTTCTCTTCAGTATATGCAGGAGCACTTGCCAGAACACAAAGTACTCTCCAGTGACACAGCACATTAATTCCAATGAGCAACAATTCCTTATACATATTTTATAGCAAACAAATGAACTAATAAATTTTTTATAGACTGTATGCTGTGAAAAGTCATATTATAATTTAAGGATGTCTTTGGCCCACATAGCCCAGCAGTATATTATAACATCACCAGTTTTGTCAGCTCAGCCAGGGTTTTACCTTCAGATAAAATGTTGAAGCCCTGAATTGCTCCAGAGGTGGACATCTGTGAGCAGCACTGCAGAATGGCTCTGAGAGGGCAACCATCGGTGTATTTATTTGTGATCCTGTGTTTTCCAGCCCAGCCCAGCCTAAGTGGTTCCGTTGCTCACTACTGCACAGGACTTTTGCTAAAGACATTGATTACAGGACTCTACAGCCCGTCCTGGGGATTTACTCCACATATTATCATAACCTGAATGTGTCCAGCAACAGAGGATGGTACAGGGAGCGTGAGACGATGGTTTTGCTGCTGCAGACTGTCATGTTTCTGCTGACGTCTTTATGGCAACCAGCTGCATCTGCCTTGCAGAAACCCTGTGTCTCTCTAAACTCTATCTTTTTTTGCTATTTTCCTTTTAATGCAAGACTCATGGATATTTTGGTGTGCAGTAGGCATATTTAGATGCCATTAACTCTTCATAAGCATAAACAATCCAGCCATTGGCAGTGATGGATCTGAATCAGCCCGTTATTGTGCTCAGAATGGAAATTGTTTTCAATTTCTTTTCCACCTGTGCATAAATTTGTAGCTCCAGGCATTTCAGTCCTTCTTGGAAGACGAAATAGCTTGAGAGATTCTTTATCTCTGTATTTGTCTCTTCTCTGAAAATGACTTTCAGAAGTGGCAGATAAAACACCTGCACAGCCCTAAAAGTGTCATTTTTAGGCGTTGAAATCGGTACATAAGGAAGCCTAGAGACATCAAGACGTAGCATTCTTAATAACCAGAGATGTCTCCTGGACCGTTTGCCTGCAGCAGCCTCCAACTGCTCTACCATGTGGCAATTCATTAGGGTGTCAGCAATGTGATTTGTTTTACCTATGTCTGTGTTTGCAGGGACTACTACATAACCATGGTGAAATGGGCAACCAGCACCAAGGTGGCAGTAAACTGGCTGAACAGGGCCCAGAACGTGTCCATCCTGACACTGTGCGACGCCACCACAGGAGTCTGCACAAAGGTAGGGGAGATGAGCCATATGGTCCTTTGCCATCGGTTTTCATAATCCACACGAGGAGAAAGTATTTCAGTTATCTCACCTGGCAGCAAATCAGCTGGCACACATTTATTTAGGCAGACACAGGATATAAACAATGTTCACAATATTTCCTTTTTTTCGTGTGTAAGAGAGTGATTTCTTGTCTTGAAATAACTGTAGACGTGCACGAGCACACACACATTGAAAGGGTTGCCAAGTGTTGGAACAGGCTGCCTAGGGGAGTGGTTTATTCGCTGTCCCTGGAGGTATTTAAAAGATGTGTAGATGTGGTACTTAGGGACATAATTTGGTGGTGAATTAGGCAGCGTTAGGTTTACGGTTAGACCCAACGATCATAAAAGTCTTTTCCAACCTAAATGATTGTATGATTCTACACATTTAATGACATTAAAAATGGCTTGTGCTTATGAACCCACATTTGAATTGTAGCTGATCATGTAGACACACTAATGTAAATGGCATATTGACATAACCTGTGTAAGTAATAGCAAATGCCATCTTTTAAACTGGAATAGGTGATTCCACAGCAGAAAAGGGTTCTGATATATTTATTGCTTGAAAAAAATGATGCAGTACCGTGCATAGGGCACAGTGCAGCGTCTTTTCTTAACAACTTTAATTTCAACCTTTCTTTATTTCTTAACAAGCTTTATTTCTTTGGGGAATAATATATCTTGTGGATTTATGTGTTTTGTCTGTATGAGTAAAATGGTTTCTTGAATGAGTGCATGCTTATTCATCAGAGAGGAAAGGAAAGTAGTCATTGGATTATACTCCTGAAGCACAATTTAAATGTTTCTTTGTGCTTCTGCACTTTTCAGATTCAATCCAACTGCTTCCTGCACCAATAACATGCAAAGTATGGTATTTAATGATCTTGTTTTGTTTTAGAAACATGAAGATGAAAGTGAAGGCTGGCTGCACCGACAGGTAATAGTGATCTCTTTGCAGTCAAGTTTTTGGTAGGTTTTTTGTTTCATTGTTTATCCCCCAGAGAGAAAAACTGATTTCCAGACCTGAGAAAGATACATGGAAGATGGCGTGATTTGTTCTTATTGAAGTTGCCATCTCCTCTGGTAGGTCCCATAGTTCTTAGCCTCCAATTTACTTGGACTTAAAAGAGATGAAGAGCTGATGCTAGTGGAAATTCACCCACTGACCTGTCAGCCTCAGAGGTAGTCCTTCGTACCCTGCTTGGAGACTGATGATGATTTTAAACAGTGCAGTGGTTGCTTTCTTATCCTCTAGACAGGAAAGAAGTCCACTGTCAAAAACAGAAGATCAAAGGTCATTTCATTAAAAGTCCCAATGTCCATTTAGAGACAAACTTATGCGAATAGGACTTTTAAGTCATTTAAGCTAAATTTGACAAAATTATCTGTGTTACTCTGCAGCTATTTGCACATGTAAGGTGAAAAATAAAATCAAATTGTCAATGGGGTAATTAAAACAATGAGAGCTTACATGGAGCACAGAATGGGGAGAAAGTACCTGATGCAGTTTAATGTCCTCTTTTGCCATCTGTGTCATGTAATTCTTCTGACACTGTAACTTGTGCAGAACCCAATTACTTTGTATGTCCATGTGCTCCCATCCCCCAAATGAAATAAAAAAATGATGAAAATAAACCCTGAAAAAAAATAGAGATAGAAATTTTAAACCCCCAAGAAGTTTTGATTTATGGGACTTTTTCTTTTTTGTTCTTTTCTTTTCTTTTTTTTTTTTCAGAAAAGGGTTTGGTGGTTTTTTTAATATATGTCTGTATAAAACCTCTATATTTCCAGCATATAAATCTCTTGAAGATCATTTATAACACTTCCCCAGCAGTCAGGTTGTGATGTGACCTCAGATTTGATTAAGCTGTTCTTTAGAGAGAAGCTGCTGATACCAATTCAGCCACAATATTCATGGGATATATAAGTGCCAGACAGGGAGTAGCAGATAAAGATCTTGTACTATATTTTTCCAAGTCCAGATTTAAAGCATTTCACATTTTTGGCACAGCTTGTTCAGAGGATCCAAGAACCTGTAGAAACTACAGTACACAAGTTCACAGCAAGAACAAGGATCTCCTCTGTTTCAGTAGCTGTCCTACAGCAACGGGCTATGCCTGATCCAGACAAAAATTGATTTTAGAGAGGAAATAGATTTTTTGCTCCAAGCATTTCAAATTATCTTTTGCTGGTATACTCAGGCATAGAGTAAAAATGCTGCTGAAGTATTCTTTAAACTCATAAAGCAACCGTTGGCTTGAGTAGAAAACAAAAGCTTCAAAGACAAGCCAAGTCAAGAGAAAATGAAATTGCTCATATTTTTTATCTTTAAAATTGAAAAAAGTACTTCAGAGGATTTGTTTATTGTATAAATCCAAGGACAGCTTTAATCCTTTCATTGCTATTTACTGGAACCTCCATTAGTGCAGTGCAGTACAACTTGTGTTTTTACACTGCTGCTTTATCCATTTCTCTACTACATGGACAAACATTTAAAGATGGTGCTTTGATAACTGAATAACTGTAGTAAAAGATCTGTCAATCTCTAACAGGCATGCTCCAAGGAAATCTAGTTTGTTTTACTGCATCTCCAAACATGACATACTTCGTTTGAGGTTAGAGAAGTGTCTTGATTACAGCCAAATGAGTCAGACATCTCAGTACTAAACTAAGATAACATTTGCTACGGACTTTGGAGACATTTGATAGTACTCTCCAACAGCCTTTGTAACAGTCTGGAGAATTATAGACCTCTTTTGCCTGTATTTCTGACAACAAAATTACTTAAAATTCTAGTTTTGACTGAATATGTGATTACTAGGATAATGGTATTTTCTATATTAACCTTTTTCTCTATGACACATTCATCTAAATAACTGGAAAATTATTTTCATGGCATGCCTGTCTGACTATGAGAATGATGTGAAAATGTTAAATCTAGTGCAAATCCTCTAATGTAACCTCTTTAGGGAGGAGATAAATTCCACATTAGGCAGCTACTGAAGGAGCTCAGGACTGTGACTCAGCTCAAGATGAAGACTCCTCAGTTGAGACATTTAAATAGAGGAGTACGCGTATGAGCTAAGTGCCAATTCCCATCTGTAGACAGCCAGTATGGTGAGCAGTGTGGTGACACAGTTAATGGACCTTGAGCATGAGAATCAACTTCTCCATCCTGGAGAAGACACCCACTGCCTAGTTGGCCAACTTGTTCTTTATGCTCCATTGACTAGACCTTTTTTGAGAAAGACACCAATTTTAAATCAATAGGACCAAGGAATCTAGCTGCTTGACTCATTCTTTGAAATACTCTTTCATTGTACACCACACACCTGATTTGGAAACTGTGAAGAGCTTTACGTTTTTCTTGGGAGTCTAACATCTTATCTTCCTAGAATAGGGGCCAACTCCTAGAATAGGGGCCAACTCACAGTAGGCTGAGAACAGGAATCAGGGAGAGAAAAACATTGGTGCCAGAAGATACTGACCAGGGACATGAGGGAGTCTCCAAGGATGACAGGGTTGACTTTTTTCAGATGGCTGAAATACTGGGAGTTCTGTGATTGGGCATAAGACCCATGAATTTGAATCTTGTTGTTGTAGTAGCATCTCAGTGAGATTTTTGTCTGTATATGGAAGGTCATAGTAAGTGATCTTGTGTTCCCTTCTGGGCTTGTGAATTAATTTTATTCACGTTCAAAAACTTTGGAGAGCTTCTCTCCAACACAGGCAACGACAAATACCGAAGTCACCATCTGCATAGCTGAAAAATAGGATAAATTATTCACAGTATCTTGAGAAATATACAGTATTTATACAGGTTTTGCTAGAAAGTGTCTGTCACTTCTTGTCAGATGAGATGACCAGAATTTTCAAACCCTTCGCACAAATTTGAACAGATGCATATTCACTGAAGCTGCCTAGGGATTTTGGAAGTTTTTACTACTTTCATTTATAGATTTGCTTTTGCATTTCTGAGCACAAAAGCCAGATTGAACTTTCTTCATGCTTTTGCTTAAATATACAAATCCTTTGCAACAGTAATTATAGCTATAAACAATTTTGTTTCAATTTTTGTGAAGAAGCCATTTCCCGATAGTGCCATTGATGGTCATATACAGACAATGAGTCAGCAAGGGAGAAATAAGACAATTTCTGAGCACCTGCTGAAGATAAACTTTACTGGCATTATAATTGGCTTATTTATTTAATTGTGAATGTGCCTGAACAAATTTAATTATAAACCAGGGTGCAATTCCAACTCCATCAAATACTATGGGCTTTGACATTGACGTTGACAGGACCAGGAGATTACCACAGAATTCTTTAGAGACATATAACCTCCAAAACCGCCTGCATGGACTGGCTGGCTTCCCCTGATAACAGTTCCTTTGAGCTGAGTTTTTCTTTCCAGTCCTCCTATTTCCCTACTGTTTCAGATCGCCTAAATCCGAAAATTAGGACATTTGCTCTGTCAAAAGGTTGAAGTGTTGAAAACCTCACACCATTTTTCCTTTACAACTCCCTTGTGTTAAAACTGGCAGCATGATAACGCAGTAACGATTCTCTCACAGGTGGTTAATAGTCAGTATAAAATGAGATTATTTTAAATAAAAACAGAGGTCAGAGGACTTTACAAACAGGACTAACTGTTTCACCCTGAAAGACTTTCTGCCATGTAACAGCCACATAACTGACTTGAAGTTACCCTAAAGACAAAGGATGAAGCAGAAATAGGACCCAAAGCCCCGTAATTCAAACACCCAAATTAATCTGCCAGAGCTAACAAAGCAGCTTGTGGTTACAGTGTCTTTGGTGCTTAAATGAAGAGTCCTAATTTCATTCAGTGGAGGCAGACCGATACCTGGAGGAATGGGCTCCTCCCCAGTTGATGGCAGGTGCCCTGGCTTTTGATGGCAGGTGCCCTGGCTTCAGAGATGGCCATTGGTGTGGTGCACCCAACCACAGATGAGCATGGGGACCAGGATGGAGGATGAAGCTTAGAATTGACACAGGGGCTGAGCATGGCAGGGGATGGAATGAGATCTTTCCCCTGCACCCAGAGGAGGAGGTGACTTCATTGTCACAGTAATGCCGACACGTATTTATAATACTTCATTGGATTTCAATGAACTGTTTACTAAAAGACAGAGTTAAAAGTATTTATGTCACACCTATCTGTTTATCAGAGCTATTGCCCTGTGACACTTAAAGTATTGGGACATTTCCCTGAAAGAATAAATACTGACAGAACAAAGTCATTAATTCTGGGATCTGGACAAAGGTGGATCAGAGACACTGACTGCAGATACAGTGACGCTGAGTTGACCTCTACAATACTTCGATAATATACTCTATTTTTTTTTTATTGTTATTTCTTGTTCCAGGACTTTATGTCCTTCTCTAAGACCTACAGAAGCTCAGACTACCCTTAGCATTGTTCCCTCACCCCTGATTCTGCCAAACTTGGGATAAGCCTCTGAGGCACTCCTTGGTTTCTTCTCTCCCGACCATTTGCAGATACACTGTCCTGTGCTGCACAACTCTGAACTCCAGCACTGGTCCCTCCAGGAGTCAGGATGCTCTCCAGCAGCCTCCCATCTCCTTATCTCTGTCACAAAAGCTGAAGCCTTTTTTGGCATCATTTTGTTACACAGCAATAAACAAGTTGCTGGAAATGGAATTGCTGTACCTTTCTTTTACTGACAGTGATGCAGGTTGGTTAGTCCCACCAATTCCTTCTCCAGCCAAAGAGTCGTACTTTTCTTAGTGATTATTCCTTCAACTCTGTGGATGACTGGATAGTCCACAGTTCCAGCCACATGTTTTCTTCCTCCTCCACCCTGGGGACAATCACCCATCAGGTGAGGAGCTCTAGCTGGATCTGCTTCCTGAACCAGGGCACTGTCTGTTCACACCAGTCCCAGAAAGGCAAATGGGATCAGGGGCCCACACTTACTGAGTCAGAGTTAAGCTTCAATTTAAACTGCTGTGGAATCACACAAGCGTTACCTTACCTTTTTTTTCCCCTTATACCTGAGTCTTGAGAGCACTGAGTTATTGCTACGCATAGCTGACGTGAGGACAGCTTTGTCCTTCATCTGCACAAAGCAGAAGATTTCTGGAAACCAGCCTTGGCTGTTTGGGTAGAATTCATTTGTCTAAATACAGAGATCTAGCTGAGCAAAAAAGACAAGCAGAGCTATAAGGACTTAAGAAGTTCCCTACTGAGCCTCATTGCTGCTTCCTCTACTCCTCCATTCTGCCTTCAGCAGTCATGGCAGCTGATGGCATTTAAGGACAATGTTTGAGCTGACTGCTTTCTGCAGTCCAGTCCTCTCATATTTCACCACCATCTACAACAAAAAGATTAAAGACATGTGAGACAGTATCTGTGTCTATTCCCTTTAGTACCTGTTAATGAATCATGAGTTTGTTCAATCCCTTTTCACATCTTCTGATACCAACTGCTTCCATAACCCTCCGGGGGTAAAAACTTCCAGAAATTCCCTACCTGCTGCATGAGAAAAGTACTTTCTTTTATGAGTATGTAACTGATCTCCTGTTATTTTCAAGGAGTACTCTTCCAATCTAGTGTTTTGGGTATTGAGGGAATAATAGTCAGCCAAAGGCTCGAACTTTTTGTGTCACACGCAGAATATTTTAATTACATGCCCAGTGTAGTTCCCAACAGTATAAAATCCTGTTCCAAAAGCCTCTCAGCCTGATGTCCCCCCTCATTTACCATCCGGGATCAGTCACCATCCCTGTCAAGATCGTAAAGCTTTGGTTCTATTAATGTGTTGTCTTTCCGGCAGCGGGAACATGCGAACAGGCTGTCTCATAACATCAGCTGAGCGCTAAAGCCTCGCATCTGTCATCCGTGCCATGTACCTCCTTCCCTGGTAACTGAATGAACTTCAAACTAATCTGCACAATGCCTGCTCTCCCTGGCAGAGACATATTGCTGGAATATATAATGCAGTAGGCGCAAATATAGAAGTGTAGGGTGAACTCATTGCTGTTTGCATCAGTAAAGGAAAGCCTGTCGAGCAGAAGGTTTGCCCGAGTTATCACAGCTGTTTTTCAATGAGGTTTCTCCTGTCAAGAAAGACATTTGGAAATAATACAGAGTTTCACGTTTCAAGTTCCAGAACAACATCAGAAACAAATGAAACCATTATTTCATAGAACTGCAACAAACTGTAAATGGGCATATTTTAAAATATACTGAAAACCTGAGCAGGGGAAAATAAAAGGAATAGCAAACAGGTTTAACACCTAATAGTGTTGATAAATCTGATAAATAGTGGAAAATAATTGATCAGTAAAGAACTGGGAGTAGAGGAACATATAATAAGGATAATGTGTTAGCCCATGAGAAACAAAAATGTTTATTTCTTTGCTCTAGGTGTTTGCATTAGCCATAGTCTCCCTGTACAATCAAGTTCTGGCTGGTTCAGTGTGGTATCTTGACATGTGCCAAGCAGAAAGCCGGGGTATTTCATAAACACTTAGCCAAAGGATGACCCAGAAGACACTGAGCAATAATTTCCCTGTTGATGGTTCTTGAAGAAGAAGGAGCCACGAAGCTCCATGCACCCAGGGGCCAGGGCAGGCAGGGCTCAGCCACCCCCTAGAAAAGCCTGATATCAGAGGAAGGGTTCAGCAGAGGTTCAGCTCTTGTTTTAGTCCCAACTATTCAAGATGCAAAGTAGAGGAGCTTCAGCTAGCAGTTCCCTTGGTACAGTGCTTCTGTGTCACACCATATGGACCATCCTTCTGCTTTCCCTTGTAATCTGCTGTTCAACCATCTCCTGCCATGGAGACTTTCCGTGTGCCTCAGGGTTCCTGTACAAAAAAATAACAAAGACCCTTCCAGGAAATGCTTGCTTGCCACATGTGATGTTTGATTTCCTTCTGCTGAGTCTCTTCTGCCTCTGATTGAAAGTTCTAGTCACTTAATAAAAGTCAATCATCACGTCCACCTGGGAGCTCTGTGTCAAAGACAGTTTTGCAAGACTTCCTGCTTTCTTACAAATGTTTATTTCACTGAAATATTTACGAAGGGGAGGATAAGACAGCAATTAGTTGTGGTTCCTCGAAGACAAGAATAGGTCAGTTCCTCCAGCAGGGTAAACAGGGTTTGTCATACTTGTGCCAACAAGGCTCAAACCATTTCTAAAGGCTTCATTCCAACTGCCCTGAGCAGCCAGCTGTATATGTGCACTTTTTGCTCTGCAAAAGGGAATTTGCTTTATAGTCAAGGGACTCTCCTTACTGCCTGTCTCCCTGTCTGCTTTCTTAAAAGCACAGAAGCAATCGTTTTCAAAACATTCTCCAGTTTTCATCGGGTTTTTTATTTACCACAGGTTTCTGTTAAAGAGCACTCTCTATTTCCATGTGAATTAATTTCACGGGGTTTTGCAATGCTGAGCAATTTTAAATACAATACAATGAATTCACAGTAATACAACCCTTGAATTTGCCGCTTGCAGAATGAAGAGCCAATTTTTTCCAAGGATGGTCGGAAGTTTTTCTTTGTGCGAGCCATTCCCCAGGGAGGACGTGGAAAGTTCTACCACATCGCCATGTCGTCATCACAGGTGACTCGCTTGCTGCCACTCATTTGGGTCTTACCTGCAGTAGAAAGCAATAAAAAGTGGTACCTGCACTCAGAGGGGCCTTACAGGAAGGTACAAATGTACAATGCGGGTCTTATGCATAAAACGAAACCTTCAATCATGGTTTATTTGGCATAAGATAACATGAATTTCCAAATAAGATACTTAAAATGAAAAGGTCAACCAACTGTCTCTTTCCAGACAATATCATTCCTTTGTTTTGGTTTTTTAATGCCTTCTTAGTTGTACATAAATAAGTAAATCCCTGAACTGCCATAAAGGATTAATCAGAAGCTCATGGGCATGCTGGATTAGAGGAAGGGGTTTGAAGCTGTTCTGTGCTGAATTCATCCCATTATCTTCTGTGGAACTGTGGTTAAGATGATTCTGACTCTCTGTTTTTAATATGCCTTTAGATTCACAGAAATAGCAGGGGGAGGGGTGAAAATCACACATGCATGGTTTACTTTTAATAGGTAATGGGAGTCAAAAGAGCTCCTTTCAGCAGAGAAGCTTTGCTCAGATATCTTTATTTAAGAATAAATAAATATAATTGTGTTTTCTTTCTGGCAGCCCAACACTAGCAGTGATAACTTACAGTCTATTACATCTGGTGATTGGGATGTGACAAAGATTTTGGCATACGATGAAAAGAGGCATAAAATGTAAGTAAATTTTGGTCTAACAAATCAATCTTCCCGTGTTTAGCCCTGCACTGTAGTGACAGTGGTGTTGTGTATGCATCTGAAATGTATGACCATAAGGAGATGGGGATAATGCAGCAAGAGAAGCTGGCTGCATTTTGGCTTAACCTCTCACGCCATTCCATATATCTTGTCTTATTTAGGTTTTCTCTGTATAGTTCAGAAATTTCTTTCTCTGGCTATTAAATACATTTTTGTAGAGGAGTGATTTCTCCTGCTACAACTTCTGATATTAACCTCTGAAGTCTATTTTCATTGACCACCTAGATAGCCAGTTTTAGAGAGAACCCTTTATTGACTGGCATACTTTATCAGTGCATTAGAAAAAAAAATGCTAGAATACAAAAAACACCCCACCCTTCTTCACATTTGCCTTTTATGCTTGTAAAATAACTTCTGTAAATGTTTACTTTTTAAAATACATTTCAAGAAATTATGTAATAAAATGTTTGGAAGGTTTTCTGGAATCCTTTCCTGGCAAAGTTTCAGCTGGATACAAGGCTCTCACCTCTCATTTTCTAAAGGTCACTGAACAGCTGAGTAAAAAGTCTCTGGAATATGATAAACTTGAATGATCGTTAAGAGCACAATGCTCCTTCAAGGTTTTGAATATCCTCAATTGCCAATAGCTTCAATATGATATAAGGGTCTTAACCACTTGACACAGCTAAGCAGAAAAGTCTTATTTGCATTTTAACTGTCCAGTCAAGCAGAAAATTCCAGGTACAATTTGTGCAATCAAACTGTACATCTAGGCACACGCAGGTCATTGGAAGCAGACCAGCCAGGCTGAGTGTCCTGCCTGATGTGTTGTTCACCCCATGGATGCTCCTGTAGTCTGTCATTATTCACATGAAATGCTTCCGGGGGATCAATCTGGTCCCTGTACTTTGGACTGAGGTTGGCCACCTCCAGCAGCACCTCTCTTATTTTCAGAAGCTGTCACCACATAACAAGGCTTTTGCTGTTTAGCCAGAAGAGTTCACCGCAGTCTTAGCACAAAACAAGGACAATGAAGTGTTCTTCAACGCCATACTATGTCTTCCCTGAAAATCCAACACCCTTTTTCAGAAAGGATATTTCAGTGGTTTCAAATCAGACCCTTATTAGCTATCAGTCTGGGCCAAGAGTAAAAAGTGATCAGAGAAATAAAAATTGGTTCAAGAAAAAAAAAAATGAAGAAAGATGTTTAACAGTAATTCTGCACCATAAAGCTTAAGGTGAAGATGTGAAGGTTTTTCACTTAATCACTTGATCCTTTTTGATCCACTGACACGACCAGTCTAGGACCCAAACATTTCCATGCTTGTTTTAACTGCCTACAACATACCTGCTTGAGCCTCTCCAGTGATGTGCCCCTCTGTATGTTTTTATAGTTCGGTTTAAACTTTTCTTGCCTTTACAAGATGAGGAAAATGGCTATGTGAATAAAGATGGGTTTTGTATGAGATACTAGCAAACACACTTGTAATGATAAACTTGTCTTTTTAATTCTTTTCCTCCAGCTATTTCCACAGCACAGAAGATTTGCCAAGAAGGCGACATTTATACAGGTATGTGCTTTATGAGCTTCACATACAGAACTCCCCATTTTTTCAATCCTACACAAATCATTACATAGAGATTGCAACAGATGTGTTATGTGTTTATCTTTAATGGCATTGCAAGATCTTGCAGTGTGTCACTGGGATTTTGTGTCACAAAATGTTTGACATTTGGAAATGTTTTGCATTTAGCAATTTTCTCATTTTATTGCAAATTTTAAATTGGTCTCAACTGTCACCAAACTTTCAAAACAGAATGGCTTAACACTTGAAAGAATTCAGAATTACATAAACCAATGGTAGAAACTAGTTTTATACTTCCAGGTAGCATTTGCATGGAAATATGATAGCACCTTCTTACAAAACTGAAAAGAAGTAACAGTATGTTATGTTTGTGAATGTTTTTCTGCAATTCCAGATAATTTTAGTTATACAGTTATACTTCTGTAATTGTATGATGAGTAAAAGGCTGTTTTTTAGTAAGCTATTTGTAGTGTAGCTGTTGTGAAGTATTGTGGGAGCAAGTTACAAAGGGGAGGACATCCAAACTTTTAAATAATCATTTTGGAACCATTATTCCATTTCTCTTGGTTTTCTTCTCAATCCCCCTGCTGTCCTCTCAGCATCTGCAACGAAGGGCAGAGTTGGCAATAGCATCAGTTGACTACGGGACATCAGTATATTTTTCTTCTCTAACATGATGTCATACCTTTTTTTTTTTCCTCGGTGGGAAGGAAACTAGAGGAAAATAAATTACCTGTAGTTGAATCGTTTTTTGCTTTCAAGACCTCTATGCCTGTTCACTGCTCTCCACAGTTTATTGAGAGTGGCTCAGCTCAGTGCTTTTTTTAATTGAAGAAAAAAAAATTATATAGACCATTCATTTCTATTGAAATCTCATTTTAAATGCTGAGTCCAGGTGCAGCTGCTCAAGAGCTGCTGGTATAAGTTAACGAGCTTCCCACCCCTCATCAGCTTGGCATGCAGCTCACCTTGGTGCCTCATGAACCAGAGTTCCCCACATAGGCAACAGATAAAGGGCTCCCAAAATGTTGATGTCCTTGACCTTATTTTGAACACACAGTGATCTTGGCCTCGCTTCAGGTATTTGATTTCCTGCACTGGGTGGTTTGACTTTGTCTTGTCCCAGTCCAAGGGTGTCAGCTTAAGAGCACCTTTGGCATGTGTTAATTGACAGAGCTCCACTGGAGTTCTGATAGGTTATATCAGATAAAGAACTCTGTTTTGGGGTTGTTTTTTTCCTTTTTTTTAACTTGTTTTTGTCTGATTTAGTAGCTTGTAAACAGCATTTAAGGCAGAGGCATGATCTGAGCCTAAACAAGAACCAGGGGCTACTCAGTTCAGTCTCTATGGTGCTAAACAGGTTGCTCAGACTCATCTCTTTCTATGTTGAAATAGCAGCAAAAACACTCATCTCCTTTACAGTAATACTGGAAAGTTCTATTAATATTCTTGAAGCATTTTGAAGTTTCAAAATGTTATAACATTGCAAAATTTTATTTGTTATTAGTTTTTGTTAATACTCTGTAATTCATTCTTCAACCTTCAGTAGACTCTTATAAAACACTTCTGAGCATGTGGACAAACCGCATTACCTTCTTCAAAAAAACAGATCCTTAAATCCAGTCTTTCCTTTCTACTTGGATGTTATAAGAGCAACTATTTAAATGCCAAAAAAGCGCTTTGGCCTGTGAGGCAGCTGCTGGCAAATCAGACCTAGTGAGGCAACCAGTAAGAAACTTAAATAAAGCAATTCCAGCTTTTTATTGTCTGTTGTAATATGTGTAGAAATACTGCTCCATTGTTTCATGCCTTCATTCACCGAATTATGACTTCCACTTGTGGAATTGCAACCATCATTTTCTTTTAAAAACTGTACCTTCCTTTATAGCTACCTGACCTTGCAAAAAAGACATCAGTATCCTTTTATGTATTCTCCATTCAGGCAAAAAAAGCCATTACTGCTATTTAAACTCAACCAAATGGAAATGCTTTGTCTCTTACTAATGTTAGACACATTATATTTATGTTCTTGTTCTACAGTACAGTAAGGTTCAAGTAATGTTGCTTCCAGATAACATTTGCTCACTGACCTTCATGGACTTGTATTAACTTTTTCAGCGCAAGCACAAATGGGAACTTCAACAGACGGTGTCTGTCGTGTGATCTAATTGAAAACTGCACTTATTTCAGTGCATCCTTCAGTCTCAATCTGGAATACTTCCTACTCACATGTGAAGGTATGTTGGGTTTTGTTATTGCAGTTGTTGTGCCTCGGGTAGGGTTTAGAGTCATCCCTGTTATCTTCAGATATCCTGTGTACCTGTGGGCAACTTTGAAAGACTGGCCATAAATATCTGTGTTACTTTGATTTCAAAGCTTTACTCTTTACTTTTTTTTTCTTTTGTGTATTTTTATTTTTAACTAAAAGCAGATGTGTGCAACCTTTTTCTGTGGGTTTTTGACTATTGAAGATAGAGTTACTTTCCTTTAGCCACTCCAAGTGTCCTTAAGTTAAAGTAAGAGCAAAACCTAGAGGAGATAAAAGGTCAGAAAGTTTGTGAGAGATAAACCAAGGTGGGATTAGCTGTGGGAGACTGGGAGTGAGTTCCAAATGCCTCAACTCATACCAGTACTATGAGCAGGGGGATTCAAAGTTACTTACAATGAAGGACAGTTTGCCAAGAAAAGGCAGTTTGCAGAAAGCTGCCTAATGGACAACATGAGTACAGAATATCTAGTGCTTCACTGCTCGTTCTTCATAAATTACCCTTAGCTTGGAGCAATCTGTAGGTCTGACCCAGATTTCTAATGTTGAAAATGCCTTACACTGTCCAAAGGGTTAAGGATAGAGGGCATTTCAGGAGAAGAGTTGTAAAAGTCAGCTTTCTCCAGCTCTGTTAAGAACGAATGTAAAACTCCATAGCATTTAATCCTATGTCATTTAATTCTGCTTAATTCTCCTAAATCGCACATACAGTGCATGCACCCAGAACTGAATTTCAGCCCCCCCTGTAAGTGTTATTCTTACTGGTCGTCTGTTGCTGTGATTGAAGCTGCTCAAATGGCTGCACACCCTCTGAAACAGGCATTGCAAAGCAGCAAGTTGACAAGAAATGCCTTATTTTCAAAGGCTCAGGGACAAACAAACAGGTGTGTAACATGAAAAAAAAAGTAGCTGTTGTGTATGCTGTTGTAGAGCAGCTCAAAGTAGTGTCTCTGCTCTGAATGCCAGCAGTCTGTTTGGTGATGCATGGACTGTCCCTTCTCTCACTGGCAAGTATTCACTGGTAACGGTAACTGTCTGTGGTGAACACCAAGGCTAAAGAAGTATTTGAGATGGCAAAATGGGAAATAACCAGGATAATCAAGATAAAGAGGAGAAATGGAATGATTAACATGATACCAAGCAAAAAGTCTGGACATGGACATCTGTAAAAACATATTCTTCCCCAAGGAATAAAGATAGACTGTATTTTAGGGTAATTTATAGGTATTCTAAAAAAATAGCTTGCAATACAGTACAGTGAAATAGCAGGGACAGTACAATGGACTAATTAACTTAACGAACTACATGTAAATCTCTGAATCTGTAATTATGGCAGACATATGCAGAGAAGTGTCATCTCCCACTAAACATTCAGTTCTGTAGTAAATGTTATTAAGTTTATCAAGTTTGTTTCTTTACAAGAAAAGCCCTGCATATTTTTCTTCTTGTTTTCATTTCAAGAAAAACTGTCAATAACTATTAGAGACAGTGTTCTTTTCCTTTGCACCAAGATAATTATTTTACCATAGTTAGAAGCATTTGTGAATACCAAGATTAAGATTTCTAAAGGGTCTTATCAACAGTTATGAAGTTATATGTTTCTATTACATTATGTCTCATTCACAAAAAACCTACAGTGATACCCGAAGAGATTAATGTGTTTTATTAGTGTGTACATTAATCCGAGTACACAAGACAATGATTTTGCTTAACAAATGGTGGGCCAGATTCTCAGCTGCTCTGAACAATACCTGCGTTATAAAGTTGTTAGAGCTAGATCTGTTTCCATCTGCTGAATATATCTTTGTCTGGATTTTCATTATACAGGACTAAATTCTCGAAATGTAGTCTCAGAGTAGCACAAATACAGCACAGCTTGAGCTATGGAGCTAACATCAACCTCTCCATTTAGATACCTTTGCAAAATACGTATACATGAGAAAATGCAGAGAGCTGAGTAGGGTTTCCATTTTCAATGATTTAATTAAAATAGCAGTCCATTAGAGTTGATGGAGTTATTCTTTATTTACATAACTAAAAGTAAGAGTTCTTGCATCTTCTTCACTTCCAAGCAGTTTACAGGAGCAACATTTCTTTTTAGCACTTTTCGTGTAGGATCTGTTTAACTTCAGATGTTTGCTATGGGTACATTTACAGCAGAGACAACTCCCTCTGGTTCCTCTTACAGCTGATGTGGGTCCGGTCAGGGGAAACATCTGTTCTGGCTGAAATGCAGACTGCTGGATAAAAGTAATCATCCCGTCAGATTTTGGTCATACAACTAGGGTAGAGCTGTTGTGGTTTGATGGAGAATCACTTTGATTCACTATTAGGAGACTTCCTTTTCCACAGCTCCTCAGGCTGTTTAGCTAGAGGTTGGCCATGCCTCACTTTCTGAGAGTTTAGTTTTATTGCTCATAAGCAGTCATCCTCTAGTATCTTTTTGATTAGCAGGAAATCCTATTTATTCATATACGGATATCACACATAGAGGAAAAAAACTAGTTAAATGAGGATCTGTCGAGGAGCTCTCCTTACCCAGTGGTTGATCAAGCAGGTAGAGCAGCAGCAGCCCCCCAGAGAGGACAAGTGTTTGTCTTACCATGTCTGCTGCCCAAGGGCTTCTGCCAGGAGTTCCCACTTCTTCTTCCCCAAAAAAATCACCTTCGGAGTTGGTGTTAATGACCAGACAGTGGCAGACAGCACCTATTGCTGTTTGGTGCTTTCTTCTCTACCTACATTGTATAAAAGCACCCAGAGCCCAGGTCTTGCTGTATACTCTGTGACTGTCCACAGAAGCGCGTTTGTAGCAGTAACTGGTATATGACTTTGTCAGACCCATATGTACCTTCAAAGGTAGCTAAGCATACATGATTTTACTCTGATCAAGCCTGTAATAATTTTTAAAAATTATATTTTCTCAGCTGTGCCCAGGACAAATACACGGGCAAATATATACGGCTTGAAAAAAATTTATGTACTGACACTTGTAGACTAACCTCCACCATAACTCAGTTTCACTGTATCCTTTATATTTACTTGCTTTGTGGTCTTTAATTGCAAACTTTGCTGAGTTTAGAGTCTCAGACACGACTGTGGTCAGCTTAACTTCTCCAAAACGGATATTAAGCAACTGATGCTTATAAAGTACACTGTGATATTTATGTGACAGGCAATAGATATATATCTTCCTTTAAAAAAAACCAAGGAAGGTCTGGCATTGCTCACTTGATCCCACAGGTCAGGAGTTGGAAGTTTTCTACGCACTGCATTGGTACCTTAGAGGCAGCATATAATTGTCTCAAAGGATTTTTTTGCTGTCCTGCAGGCTATGCTTAACAGCAGTGCTACCTGTCACAGACTGAATGGGGGAAGAATAATAAAAGGTAACCTCTCTTTCAAGAGGACAATGTAATGCTTACTGTCAGGAGGCAACATTTATTGCAATCACTCAGTCCCAGAAGGCTAGTTACCTTATTTTCCATCTAATTTTATATGCTCATGATTGAATTACTGTAGCAGGATCTAAGGAAACATGATGCCTTGCAGACTGCTGTTAGATTATCTCTTCTAGACACTGTCGAAAAAGCAATATGTGCTGGAGCAAGGTCACTCCTACTGTCATTTTCATCATAAAATATGGATTTACACTTCTGTATCCTCTCATAAACCAGCACAGGCACTGTCTCTGATTCCCTCTAAGATAAACAGAAAGAATATCTGGATGGAAGGGTTTTGCTACTTTATAAATAAATTTAATTGAGGATGGGGTTTTCTCATCTGTAATGGGATGGAAAATTCAATTGCATAGGTAAAAGAAATTACAGGTTTTGGCTGTGGAAAACAATTTATCCCTGTTTCTTAGTGGGGCTTGGATGTGTATGGTGCAAGGCTGAATGACATGGAGCCAGTAAAGCACTAAAGCCCATTTTTAGGTGATAGCTCCTTCTCTAGGGGATGAAGCCTTATCAATGACCTATAGATGAAAATTATAGGGTGAGGGTCTGTGTTGTTCATGGAATGCCTACCAGCCCGCTAATTAAAGTTCTCCATAATCATGCACTATCAGGAAGGGACTAACCCTTTTTAGGGATGACACAAAAATTGGTAGTTACACGGAAGGGAGAGAACTGCAATGAGCGCTAAGAGGAATCCATTGCCTCATGCTTGGTGTGGTTGCTGGTGATAGAGGAGCCCCTTTTCCCATGTACTATGTATTATCTTTTCATTCACTGACTGATATGGGAAAAATCAGCTTTCACTTTGAGAACAGACAGCAGTGTAACAGAACAGCGAACACTATCTTCTGCTACAGGTCTCGAGTCCTTCCTCCTTTTCCAGAAACTGTAAGATTGTTTTGATTCAAAATACCATAAAACCACTATAGTTCATCCTGGCTCTTTGAAGATTATCTCTGCTGGAACCTGTGTTTGTAGCTGACGGGTAATCTTTACTGTCAGTATTGTGCAGGTGAAGTGACTTTAAAGCTTTCTCTCTCTCTTTGGAGAAAGGAAAATAGACTCTTCTAAAAAAAATGTTAAAGTATTATCACCTGATTTGGATATTCTCTCTAGCACTGTGGTTATCACTAGCTTAGCATAGATGCTGTAGATCGGTAATCACAGGTAACAGGAATGAAGTCATTTCTGCCTCTCCTAGCAGGCAATTTTGTAGCTGTAGAGCAAAATGATATGTTGTAACTGAGCTGCGGTTGATAAAATACCTAAAGAACCAGGGAAAGGGATTTATCTGGGTATACATCTACTTTTCCCCAGGTATGTCCTCTGAGCCAGCAGCCACAATGACACCAGGGCTGTAACTACACTCCTGGCCCTACAGTGCTGCAGGATGCCTATAGGCCTGGGAAATCATTAAAAATAGGATTTATAGCTCTTAGGTCCTGCCAGATAAAATCCTGGTTCAGTCCCGTAAACAGAGAACAAGTGGTGCAAAAGCACAGATTAGGAAAACATTGCAATTTAAGGATTTTCTCTGAAGGTGATTGATACTAACAGAGGCAAAGCTAACAAATTAACAATATTATGAGTCAAGTTCTTCATACCATTGTACATGTAATTCTGTCTGTGTTTTATGAGCTTTAAAGACAAGTGCTGCAAGTTTATTCTTTATAGATGCAGCATGTAGGCATAAATTTCTTAGCTCCCTAAACTGTGTCTTGAGAATTTAATTATCTTCTTTCCACCTTCTTGGTGGAATAAGGAAACGCCATGTGGACATGGGAACATTTAGGAGTATTAATTGCTGCTTCCACTTATTAGGTTTATTCTAAGCATTTAAAATGTCCTGTTATTATTCTACATTTCTTTTATTTTCAAGATTTTTGTTGGAGTCAGCAAAAACTTTCACTACCAAGTTTCATCAAATCATCTGGCTCTTCTTTGTGGCAGACTGCCCTGACCTCACTTTTAATCACATTTTAACACCACAGGGTCTGGAGCATGATTTAGCAAGGTTCAGCCTTCCAGTATGGAGAAGTTTAAAACCACTTTTTGTAATAATAATTTCAAATCTAGGTTTTTCTTCCTGCTGATGTGGTCGCAGCAGCAGCTTCTGCCCACACAGATGGTGCAAGTCTGAAATGTATGGTTACACTTTTGGAGGATACCATATAGCCAGAAATTTTTAGTGTAGGCAATAAGTGAAATCATTCATTTCTAATGAGGACTGCTTTAGAAGGATGCATCAGCTCAGCATTTAGGGTTATTGGGACCAGGATTCAAAACAGGACTCATGTCCTTGATCAATGCAGTCTTTCTAAACCCAGTTAGTGATTGCTAACTAGCACCTCTCCTGCTTTCTTTTAATAATGCGGCAAGGGTGATTTACTAAAACCCTGTAGCCAGCACTCCTGTGCAAAATAACTTTTAAAGGAGGCTGGAGGTGGTCAGAAAAGTGGGAAAACTGGGTGGTTAATGCTGCCTTGTGTGCTGCGTAGCCCAGTGCTGTGGAGCGTTGAGATAAGCTCAGCCAGCAGGCAGGGTGGTGGGAACATCCTCTGAAATTCCAGTATCCAGCACCATTACCATCGGCATAGTTCAGCTCAAGGATTTAAAACCCATGAATTTATTTTTTTTTAATGTGTGTAAACACAAAATTCTAGGCATTGTCTCTAGTGTTGTGGCTATGCTTAGATGCCATTACTGTGTAAAGACTTTGTCTTTTTTGAGGATATGGCTTTTGGAAAATCTCCTTGTATTTCTTCTCTCATGGGATTACCAGCTGATTCAGCCAGGCTTGAATGCATCTCAAAGAAAAGCTAAATTAAAATCAATACAGTCTTGGGTTTGTTGATGAATTTCACCATAACAAAATAACATTTTATTTTGCGCATCTTCCTATGGATTCAGTCACTTTCATCTGCACTTTATATAATACTGATTTTGGGGAACTTTTTTCCCAGAAAATCCCATAAAATCCTAGAGGTGTGAGTTTTAATTAACAAAGATCTTCATGGAAATGTACTAATTTTAGCATATCATTCATGAGAAATTTTTTCCTGTAATATTAATCACAAAAAATAAAAAAGGGGGGGTTCTACTGCTAGGGATTTACTGTCTGAATAAAAGTGTCAGAATCCTTTCTGCCTCGGTAGAGAAGGTAGTGACATTTGTCCTTCACCATGAGTTAATCAAATCACATTTTGCTTCTGTTTCTCTATTAATATGAGGGGGCCATGGGATCATCACGGAGGCATTGTTGGCAGTAGTTTGCACGTCTGTGTCACTGAATATCTCGCAATAATTCTATGTTGAGATTTATCAGGATACAGGGAAGAGGCAATACAAGTTTTATGGCTGGTAAAATAAATACTGCACTGTTTAATTCAAGTTATGGAAAGATATGCAAAGCCCTTTGCAACCTTTCCCCAGATGATCATTTTCATGCTTTTACCAAGTGGGGAGCAGAGGTACAGCGAGAATTAGTGGTTTGCCTGTGGCCATGTCTTGAGTCAAGTGTCGTGAACCCCATTTCCTTCCTCATATTGCAAGACAGCACTCCAAGGAAAAGCACCACTGGCTGCTGGCACAGACCAGAGCTGTGTCTAGCACTGTAGCCTGTCTCCATCAGTGATTGGTACATAATTACCCTCTTCAGGATTTTTGCAATAACGTACCCATGTCTGCCCAGCTCCCGCAATTAGAGGTTGGTTCATGCCTTCAGGCAGGAGAATAATGAACCTCTTTCTACATCTTTCTCAGTTCCTTCATTTAATCAGACCTTTTAACCTGTGCCATTTGGGCCAGGCCTACCTTCTCTGGAAAGCCATGGAAAATCTGAAGACAAGGATTTTTTGTACTATGGACAAGCAGATGCCAGGAGCTGAAAATTGGTGTAAAATGTCTACCATTCATAAAGCACACGTTCATAAAGCAATGTTTTGTCCACAAAACCTAACTACATTGCTCATGATTAGCTGTACATAGCACATGGAAGTCTTCCATGTCACAGTCTCATAAAAAGCATTCCTGGAACTAGATCACTCCTAGTAGTGGTTACGCTTGGGTAAACATCAGTGCAAGCAATAATGAAAGTTCGCAGCTTAGCTCTTCCCTGGATATATTTGGCTATTTATGGACTCTAAAACAACTCAATGTTTAGGCAAATATATCTGCAAAAAGTAAGTGGATTCATTACTTTTTTCCCTTTCTATAACAAAATAATCACGTTATTTGTATAGTAGGGTTGAATTCTCTAAATCCTGAGTTGAATGTGGACACCTATGATACATTTACTTACAAACAGGTGGTTTTTATAATAGTTGTTTTAATTGATTGGCCCATATCTAGACATGAAGAGTTCAAAGACACATTTCACAACAGTGGTCCACGAAGTCTTAACTAGTTACAAAATGCTAATTAGGACACATGGGTTTGATTTTTTTTCTCTGTGAAAAGCTCCTTTAGAGAACTCAAGCATGTTTTGTAATTCCAGCTTCCTAGAAGTGTTGTGAAAATAAAATCCACTCCTGACTGCAATGCTCAGATGTGCAGTGACAATAGGGGACACAGGGGCTCCTAGATGGATAAATTACCAGAGTGGTTTTCAAAGATACAGTGAATCTTAAATCTCTTCTCTGCAGAGAAACCTCCCTAGCAGAAACCCAGCTATTAGTATGCAGGAGAGCACTCCCGTAACAAAACCAGCATGTAAAATGATTAAATCATGCCGGAGTGAAGAGTTAACAAGGCATGGCTGCACACGTTTGCTGTTAGCGCACAGCACCGCGCAATGTTTCTTCTCAATAGCAATTCAATAACTGGTCTGTAATTACATCCCAGGCCGTAATAAGTGCAGGGACAGTCCTCCCAGGTGCTGAATGCTCCTAACTCCCACCAGCAGTGGTGGGAGCTGGAGGTACCCAGAGCAGCAGAGGAGCCCCTCGGTGCATCATGAGGTGGGACTCCAGCAAGACCATCCTCCCCTGCCACCCTAGCATTGCTCAGTGCCTTTAGAGATAGGCAACGATCATCTCGAATGAGGGGTTGAATTTTGAGTTATAGCTGCAGTAAAGCAATTATGAAAAATAAAATAACCCTTTTTGGCTTAAAGCACATCATTATGTGTTATACGTTTTTATAGCACCATCAGGGTGCTATAAAAGAGACTCGGCGGAGCTGCAAGGGGGAATATTGTCTTGTGGCTTTTTCAGATTGGAGGGTCCTTAGATGTGTATGTGTGTGCAATTTGCTCCTTGTGGGTGAGATGGAAGTATTGATCTTCTAAGAAGGATTTGAGCAGGGAAAAAAGCACTTGCTTGTCAAATGCTACAGGGAGAGTGTTTTATTAGGAGTGTTTTCTGCTGATGACACCCAGGTTAAAATGGTAGAAACTCTTTTTCTTGCTTTTGAGAGACGAAGAAGCTGAAACTCCTATTTAACCTCTCCAGGTAGCCACTTTATGTGGCTTTTGACATCTCTGATAGATGACTGGGGAAAGCTTGCTGCTGGGGGTACAAATACCTCACTCCAGGGCCTGAAACAAACATTAAATGCACAGAGGCGAAATGTCTACATTTAATCCCTACTTAAACTTAGTTACATAGCCTGCTGCCTGGCAATATTTCTGAAGCATGTGGGTTTAATGTCAACTAATAATATCATAAAACTACCCATCATGGTAATGGCAAAGCATCTTAGAGAGTCTCTGAAGCACTTCTTACTGAAATTCAAGTAAATGCTTTCTAAGCGCAGCCTGTCCTGCTGAGAGGGCTGGAGCTTGGCAATTCAGGGGACCTTTGGCAGGGGTCATAATAAATGATGTCGTTGAGGCAGTCTAAAGAGACTTAATTAGAGGCTGAAATAACTACTAGAGCTGGAAAGGAGTTTTATTAACCCAGTAGAGAGCCTATGGACAGAAAAACACGATAGGTGCATCCTGGTTTAAACAAATATGAAAGGTTGCTTCTCGGATTTTACTAATGGGGTGTGCATCAGCTGCCACCATGCCTCAGTGAAGCCATAGCAGTAGCTCTGAGGACCCAAGCCAAGGCCAAGACTGACTGTGCCTCTCTCTGCCCTACCTCACCTTGCTGTGAAATGCAGTAACCTATAAAACACCTTATCGTATTTGTCATCAGTACATCTTGGAGGACCACAGCTTTGTATGTCCACAAGGGTTGGAAGACAAAGTCAGTGCTGCCATTGAAAGAGGCAACTCCATCCCCTGTCCACCTTGGGGGCTTTTTCACCAGTCTGCTACCTGTGCCACAAATAGGCTCGCTCTGGGCTGGGTCCAGGAACTGAAGTGAATGAAAATTAAATATAATATTATTTTTCTGATGGGACCGTCTCTAGAAGTTGTTCTGCTGTTTTGCTGAGTGGTTGTACAAACATTTCTGATTGCTCAAGGGAGTGGAAAGTGCTGGTGTGGGACCAAGTGGCAGAGGTGGGGTGGCAAGTGGAAAACACTAGCCTAAATGTTTTAGGGAACCACAAAGTGAGGATTTGGGAGTATTTTATGGGCCATCTGGTGACTGCAGCTTATTACTGCTGCACCCCAGAGTAGAATGGTGTCTATATTGTCTATTATTCAAAAATAAATTATGGTTTTCATCTGCTGGCCCAGAGTTACATTATTTTCCATTACAGCAAGTGTTATAATATGCTTCAACAGAAAAGTTTACTACTTACTTCCTTACGTACAGCTCATGGGAGTTCAGATTTTCTGAACCATCTGAGCTGTCTTTGGCCTGGATCTGGGGCCCAAAGCAAGGGGTAGAAAGCCAGTGTTGGACACTCTGTGCTATGGAGGTCTGAACACGAGTAGACAACCCATGTTTGTCTTTCTGGGTAGAGCAGGACAGGCAACCCCCCAGAGCGTGCTACCCTTGTGCTGCTGCACAAACCAGGCATCCTAGCCAAGATATCTGGCTGACAGAATCCAAGAAGCACCAGAAACATGGAGGTAACGCTGAAGTGCAGCTACATGTCCTGCAGTGTGATAACGGCCTCCAGGAACCAAGAGTGTGGGTGCAGGTTCCCAGCCCAGCCGAATGCTAAATGAGCACAGCAGCCGTGGTGGTGCCTGGAAGGCAATCCCTGTGGTTGCTCACATATTAGGTCACTGGGTGACTGTTATCTGTTGTGACCAGAATGGTTTCCTATACAAGGATGATTACGAAAACGCTTGGGTTTTTGTATACCCAGTAGCGGGAGGCTGTAATTAGTGCTTCCAGGCAAACTGTGACCTTTTGGAACTTTTCCTGAGGCTTATGAAGCTTAAATTAGTTTCTGCTGTTTGAAAGCATGCACAGACTTAATCTCTTGGTCCTATTTATATTATAATTACTATATAATTCACATTTGCATTCACTTGACTCCCTTTCTTAGTTAACAGCCGAGGTTGGCTCTTGTGTCTCAACTCCTTTGTGCGCAGTTCACGGGTCAGAAATCCCGTGGGTAACGGCAGGATGGGGAGTGCTCCTTCTCTTCCCTCACATGCTCATATCACTTCAAAATAGCAGGCTGGTAAGAAAATCCCTTGTGCACAAACAGAAGGTACCACGAGAGCTTTTTTCTCTGGGAAAAGAGAGTACGCTGTTAGTGGTTTGGAATTTGAAAGACAACTTCTTTTCTACCGGCTGTTAACAACCAAGTCATTAAAGTAGTCTGAGATTAATTAAAACGGTGGCTTTTGTGGATGTTCCAGTCACATTTTGTCTTCCTTTAACTAGACCGTTCATTTATGTTATAAAATATTTCACTGTGTTGTTATGCATTTTTAATGCAGTGTAAAGTACCCATAAATACTCAGTGACATAGAATAAGTGGAAAAAATAATATGCATGAATATTTAATAATAAGATGAATAGAAAACACCTGTAATTTCCAGTGCATGAAAAAAGGAGATTGTAGAATGAAAGTGAAAGTCCTATCCCCTTTAAAATTACCTCATTCTGCAAAGCACTATGTGTTCCTTGCTTCTGCATTCTTTGATCCTGTTTTCGTTTTGATTCTTGCTTGTAAATATGAGCTGTCTGGCATTGCCCAGAGGAAGGTGATCTATCATCTGCTTACAGCCAGGGTTCTTGTCATTTGGTCATTCTGTACATATAAAATTTTATCTGAACTCCACTCATAGGAGATAAATGACCATGACAACAGGCTTCCTCCGATGCTTCAAATAATGAAGCTTCACAAATCAGGCAGTGACCTCCTGCATGTTGAGACCCGGGTGCATGTGCGTTATTTCCAGCTATATGAGCGACCTTGGTTGAACTCATTATTCTGCAGTGGATAGTACAGATGTTACCATCCCACAAGATTTAAAGCTTCCTCTAAGGAAAACTGCTTCTCTCACCTTGTTTGCCAGCTGGACCAGCTGTAAGGTTTATTGCTGGCTTTTGTTTTCTGTTTGTGTGATACTTCTTTAGTCCCTCATTAATGCAGTTGGTATATTAAGGATATATTAAAACCTGAGAACTCATGAGAGGGAAACAGCTTAATAACCAGACAATGCGAAGCAATGTTATTTATGGGTTTGGGTTTTTTAAAAAAGTTAATATCCAGCATCAGTTCTAACTTAACTAGCTAGAATATCATTACTTTGTTGCAAGAGAATTTTACTTATGCAAAAGAATAAATTAAGATTATCTAAATCAATTTATACTAGGCTTTTAATGGAATAAACACAAAATATGCAATGGGGTTTTATTCTGTCAGTGTTAATGAGTTGTAAATGGCACTGAGAAGACAGTATTTTCTTTCATGCTGTGATTACAAGGAAAGATCTTTTTCCCTTGAATATACCAGCAATATGCCTATTAGAGGAGCTAGGATGAGTAACAGGGACTGACTGCAATGCTCATCCTCCCCTTCCACGGCTTGACTGGGACATGGCTACACAGTCTCTCTATCATGACAACGTTGCCATTTGTGATAATTTTTTATCATGGCATCATAGGAGAATTCAGTTTGGAAGGAACCTTAGGAGGTCTCTCGTGCAACCTCCTGATCCAAGCAGGGTCAGAGAAGAGATGAGACCAGGTTGCTCAGGGCTGTGTCTAGTCTTGTCTTCAAAGCCTCCAAGGATGGAGAGTGCACAACCTCCCTGGGCATCCTGAGTCATCCAGAGAGTTTCCACGGCAGGCAGGGAATACAGAAAATGTCAGGCATGTTCCTCCAAATATGGTATTTCTTTTAGAATTAGCATATACTAATCCAATAAGAAACTTATATTTTAAAAATAGGGACGAATGTTAAACTTTTGCTTTCATCTCTTTTCAAAGTTTGCAGAAAGCCTGGATTAAATTGTATTGAAAGAGGTTAAATTGATAAGGGATTCAATTAGTAATAGCAGGAAATAGAACAGAAATTGGAAAAAGAAAGAAAGTTGGGTATGGGGATTTCTCTACTCAGATTCATTCTTCCACCCATAGCACCAGCATACTAGGACAAAATGCTGTAGCCTTTTGGGAAGTCAGCGACACTCACGTGAGCCTCTGGTACTTATGTCTCCAGGTATGCAGTCATGGTGCACCTTCAGGTTCAGGAGCTCTGTAAGCAAATTCTCCTAAACTACCTTCTTTTTACAGCTGATCTTATCACTACAATGGATGAATGCGCCTGCAATGTTTCTTGAAGGTTGTAGGTTTTCCACATTTCTTTTTGGAACCATTCACAAATATTATTGCATTATGGGTTTTGAAAACCTTAGCCAAAGCCTCATGAAAGGAAGGAAATGCTTTCACTCAGCCCAACTTGACGTGATGCCTCATTGGATGATATTAATTAAGAAGGAGAGGATGGGGATTAGTGAAAGAATTTTAAGGGAAAGTTAAGTACCAGCTGAATGATTATGATGAAGAAAAATATCAGGCTAATTGGAGATCAGCAGCAGGGTTCATTAGGAGCTGGTCTCGGGAATGACCTTACTTAGATTGTTCCCTGGCAGCCTGGGAACCCAAAGCTAGACGCAGCTAATGGAATTTGTTAAGGCCACAAAGCTGATAAGCATCATCAGAAGGCAGAGAGAAATCCTGGAGAAGCTGGCTGTCTTGGAGGGCCGGAGTGGAAGAAATTAATAGTACAAAGAGCAAAATTAAGCACATGGCAATTCAGGGCAAGAATTTGTCTTGTGTGATTGAAGTTCAAGAGTTACAAATGCCTCAGAAGCGTAGAGGGGTGTCTGGGCGTGCAATGGTGAACACTAGATGTCTGAAAACCACCTCCCAGCCGTGGCCATGGAAAAGGCTCTTCTAGGCTCTTTTAGAATCAGGCAAACAATTTTCTGTAGAGCTGAGCAAGTAGCAGTTTCACTGTATAAGGATCAGTTAAGATGTCCTCTGCAGCAGGGGTAGAGTCCTGGTCATTTCTGTTTAGGAAGGAGGAACTGAATGTAAAACGCTCTTGCATTAAAGAATAAGAGGAAAAGAAACTGTCTTACAAAAAGAAACTAAAATAATCTAATTTATTCTACTGGATCAGAGTTTTGGGGGCATATGACTGCTCTACCTATAGTGGGAATATTCACGATTAGTAGAAAACAGCTTGTTGGAACAAACCCAGAAGGTGTAAACTGGAGTGACAGCCAGTGCAGTTAGAAGGCAGCCTTCAAGTTAGAAGGCAGTTCCTACCAGAAGAGTGAGACACCAGTAGGAATTATGTTAGTGAAGAGTTATATTTAGAGGGCATTTGTGAATACTTTTATAATACAGAATTACCTGAAGAAGGAAGGGAGTGTCTTTTCAGACCCAGAGATCCCATGTCCTTCTGTGTGTCAGTGACCATAGGACAGATGGTGGGATGGATCTGGTTAGTGTCAGCCCAGCTTCCCACCCCACTGCTTGTACACACCTCTCAAAATCCCATCAAACAGGCTCAAGACCTGACCATGCTTATTTAGTCAAACATCCATTAGAAGAACTCATTGGAGCTATTTTGTGTAGTATAATTAAGGACAAATCTCTTGCTCATTTGCCCTCTAGACACTGCTAACTGAAGCTGCCTCAGAACGACCAGATTTATTTCTGCTCTACATAAAGTAAGCACGAAATTTATTACTGGTATCAGATGGGGCAGAAACAAGCAGTGCTATCGGTGTGGTTTGTGCAATCCTGCGTGTTGCCCGAGAACGAGACAGTATTGATTATTTTACAAGACAAGTTACATTTGAGGAAGTAAAGATTAGATTAAAAAATTAAATGCCTTGGGGAGGGTGAATAGCAGCACAAATCTGTTTGATGTTTGTGTCAACAAGGTTGCCAAAACAAACAGCACGAACATCTGTCTGTAGCATGGACTGGAAAATACTGTAAACGGGAAAAAATTTTAATTGTAAGCAGTGGTTCATGGAACTCCCCGTGTCTTTATTTATTAGGCTGATAATATCACCCCAACATATGAACTTTATGCAGCGTGTATAAATAATTCATGGATTAGCAAATAAAGAGATCTGGAATCTGTACACAGAGATGGCTGTTGCCAATTATCTCACTTGTGCAGAGCCAGACCCTCTCAGCTCCCATTGCTCACAGCTGCTCTTTTAAATCATTCATCAGCGCTTAAGAGATATGCTGGTGGCGCTGGCAGAGAGTATTTGAATTTTCATTGTTTACACACTGTGAATTTAGCTTCTAGTCTGAAATTATCTGCCACATTGAAGCCTTTGAGAATATGGATGAGAAGAATAAGACAATTCCTCTTTTTTTCCCTTTTTAACACTTCTATAACTTTGATTACTTTTTTTTGCAATTTTAGTTTGGATTTTTTTTTTATAATCGCTGCTTTAATTTTAAAGTTGCAACTGATGCAATTCCCTATGTTGTTTAGATCAAGAAAATACCAGGAATACTGTGGAATAGTCTCTTAAAAGCATTACAAACAAATGTCTGATAAATATTTTGTTCATATCATACAATATTTTGTATGATTTTTCCATTTTTATTCTGGAAATCTATACCTTACCACCTAAATATCTACAGTTGCTTCCTTTCTGATAGTGTCTAAGCAGAACCCTCTTGGAAACAGTAATGAAAGCTGCTTAAAAAATTGATGACAAGCCACAGCCAATGTTTTTTCTTGTCAAATTACTGAGGCACTGCTTTTCTGTGTGTTTCAGATTGTGGTGGGCAGTACTTCTTTCCTGATAAATTTGCCCGTGTCATTGTAGTGTTATGGCTTAATTTACTTCTAGCATGGATAATGACAGTAAAGTTTTTAAAATCAAAGGTCTTATCATAAAGCCAAACTTTTAGCTGTATTAGTTGAAAATCTCCTTCCCGTAACTACATATTTATGCAGCATTATTAACTATGCATCTAGCTGGGAATCTATAGAGAAATCTATACACTCAGAAGTTCTCTCATCAGTAGTTTTGCTCCTTTCTTTTAAGCTATAAATAAAACAGCACCATTAAAACTGCTGTCGAGTTACTGGAGTGAGCTGGCATGATGCTGGAGCCGAGGAGAACCTGTAAGCCAAGGGAAGCTGTTCCAGCTGGTGGTTATCCAGCACACCCCATCCCACTCGTGCCAGAGGGATAACAGGGTTCCACCCCACACAGTGCCACCCAGCATCCTAAAGCATCTGGGGGACGTGACAGGGAGCAGGAGTGCCAGGTCCCACACCTCAGGGCATTGCACAGCCCTGCTTGTAGCTACAGCAGCCAGGGCCAGGGGAAGAAAGGAATCCAACAGCAGCATCATCCCCTCGTCATGCTGGAAAGTGTCCTGCCTGGGAGTTTGGGAACATTTACCCAGGTGATGGAGTATGTGCTGGGCTTCTCTTATCTTTTCAGATGAGGGGCAAAGCAGCTCGGTATCAGCTTTACTTTCTTCAAGTGAAGCACTTTGTGTTTTACTCTGCAAGGAGCACAAGCAAATGCTAAAATCCAGGCTGCACCTGATGCTCAGACATCCTCAGGACCTCTGTAAGCAAGAGGCAGAGCGTTTGCAAAGTTTCCAAGGGGGACGGGCAGACACGGGTGCTCATCAGCGCTGATTAAAGAACAGAAGCAGCAGAATGTGCCAGGGCTCAGGAGTCCCTATCAAAGCCCGTTTGGAAGGGCTCTGGAGAGAGGAGACACGGAGCAGAGGATGTCCTCGCTCTGCTTCTGTCAGCTCCCAGCAGTTCATTGAACAAATTAGGTTTCACTCTCAGATCTGCAAATGACAGTGGATGGCATTTACCAGATGGCATGTGTAATGGGACTGTCACACCGTTATAGGTTTAAAAATAAAGTGTGGGAGGCAGCTAATGAATATACACTTCCTAATTTCAAGAATTTCGTTCTCCCCGTGTCAGGCATTAGGCACTCGAGTTGCGAGTGTTGAAAGACTTGCGATGTGTGTGTACTAAAAGACATAGTGTACCATGCAACCAGATTGTTTCACTTTAAAAAGTGGCATTGAAATAAGCAATTTACATAATTCCTAAAAAATATTTATTTTTCTTCTTAATGACTTTCAACCTGCTCACAAATGAAAGGCATTGTTTAACTGGAATGTCATCATTGGGAATGTTTAATATTGAGAGTAATCTTTCTCACAGACCTGATGATTCTGCTCTGTAGATTTTTGGTTTTACCATTTTTCCTCATTTTTTGAAAAATAAAAATTGAGCAACTCAGAAGTCTACTTTTTCAAGGATGCTGATGCATATTTTAAAATATTTTTATTTGATATTACCTCAAACTGAATATCTTTGTATGGGGCTTCACTTTAAAATATTGATTTGGAGAGGTGACAGTAAGGTAATGAGAGACACAATATATAATACATGGAATTTTCTAAAGTACATACTGTTTTTTTTCTTAATTTATTAGTTTCTCACAGTTTTTCCAGTGCCAACTCAAAAAGGAAAAATAAATTAGAAAATGAAAGGATTATATGCATTGTATTTCTCTCTTTATCCCTTTCTTTTCATTAGGCATTTTTTGTGTTAATTAAAGGACTGCTCTAGCTTTGACTCAAGTCATTTGGGAGGATTCCTTTTATTTTCAGTGATGATTTTATCATGCCCATGATGAATTGTTTATTAGGTTTGTTGCTTTCCTGGGACTGCAGGGAAAAAGCAGGGGAGATTTATAAATAAATATGGTCAGCATATCAACGTATAATGGTAGTAGAAAGGTGAATTCAGCTAAATCCTGGTGAGTAAAACATGGTTTTCCTCCGTGCATTGCACTCACTCAGCTGCATTCAAAGAAAGTGGTGCAAACAAAGGAATCGGATTGTCAGTGAAGAAAATTCTCAGTTACTAGGAAACAAAAGTCAGGCTGCCATATCAGTTGGCTAAATTATAAATAAAACCTTTTTCTGCCTCTGTATAGGTAAGGTCTACATTAAAAACTCTTGATTGCGTGCAATGGGATGCAGTTTCTTGGCAGCATGGGGAAAAAAGAGTGACACAGCTATACTGCCTGAAAGCCTTTCTTGCTCTCAAGAACTTATTTCATTTACCAAACCAGCATGGATGGCTCGCAGTAACCTGGTTTTGTTGCCATTTGAGTACACAATCAGTCACAGCACTTCAGGGGCTGTTTCTCAGCCAGCTGCTGCACAGGACTGGCGATCGCACAGGGTTTGCTTGGAGCTTGAAGGATACAAGAGATCTTAAAAGACTGACTTGAACATCAGTGAATATCAAGCATCTTTAAGGTGTCTTAATTTTGAAGCTTAAAAAATGTTGGGTTTGTTGGTATTCAATGTAGTTCAACAGCAGGTTTCCCCTGCATGGCAGCAGGATGCTGCCAGATTGTCAAAGCCCAAGAAAGTAGGAAACATGGTTTCTAACAGCCTTTCCTCCATGGGTCTTTTGTACAGATGGTTCCAAATTTTGCCATCCCCACCTGCTCGCACCCTCATTGCATGGTCGGTTTGAACTGGCATTACAGTATATACAAAAGAAAAGTCCTGTCATGAACACTGGTGAGACTGTACCTCAAATGTTGTGTCTAATTTTGGGCCCCTCACTACAAGAAAGACATCGAGGTGTTGGAGCATGTCCAGAGAAGTGCAACGAAGCTGGCGAAGGGTCTAGAGAACAAGTCTGGTGAGGAGCGGCTGAAGGAACTGGAGTTGTTCAGCCTGGAGAAATGGAGGCTGAGGGGAGACCTTATTGGTCGCTACAAGTACCTGAAAGACGGTTGTAGTAAGGTTGGGGTTGGTCTCTTCTCTCAAGTAACAGGCAATAGGACAAGAGAAAATGGCCTCAGGTTGCACCAGGGGAGGTTTAAACTGAGTATTAGGAAAAACTTCTTCACTGAAAGGGTTGTCAAGCATTGGAGCAGGCTGCACAGGGAAGTGGTTGAGTCATAGGTGTGTAGATGTGGCACTTAGGGACATGGTTTATTGGTAACTTGGCAGTGTTAGATTTATGGTCGGACTCAATGATCTTGAGGGTCTTTTCCCACCTAAATATTTCTATGAGTCTATGATCTTCACCCACACACAGTGTGGGACCCCTCTGGTCATGCTGCTGGGATCTTTGCTGGGTGTATGGATGATCTTTCCCCAGCTGCTCACTTTTGCTGTTGCTGCATCCTGCCGTGTTATGGGGAAACAGAAGGAGAGTAAGATAACCATTACCCCTGAGGTTGTGAATTAACCATTTCATCATTGCAGCGCTTCTTCCACCTTCACCAGGATTGTCAAACCCATTGGAGGAGCTACGAACAGGTATGGTAGTAATGTATGAGTGGCCGTACCGGTTCAGTTGGAAGCTCATCTTGGCCCAGCATCCTGTCTCCAAGAGCTGTCAGTAGATGATAATTGCGAAACAGACAGAAAGAAGCTGAGAACTACAAAAAGAACTTAATCCCATCTACCATGGCATTTTTCTATCAGTCAGCCCCTTGGTGACTTTCTGAACAAGAAGTTGACCCCAGACCACTGTGCTAAGGACTACGGCATCCTACAGCATCCTGTGCTGAAGACTGTCGTGTCCTGTGGTAAAGACTACACCACCCTAAAGGCTGTAGCATCCAGCGGCAGCGAATTCTGTGGTTCACTCATGTGCATTGCATAGTAATGATAATCCTCTTTGTATAAGACTGACTGATTTCAGTACCCAAATGTTGCATTTTAAGACAGCATATGTGGCCTGTACCATGCCATTTTTCTATCAATCAGCCCCTTGGTGATTTTCTGAACAAGAAGTTGACCCCAGACCACTGTGCTAAGGACTACGGCATCCTACAGCATCCTGTGCTGAAGACTATCGTGTCCTGTGGTAAAGACTACTCCATCCTAAAGGCTGTAGCATCCAGCGGCAGCAAATTCTGTGGTTCACTCATGTGCATTGCATAGTAATGATAATCCTCTTTGTATAAGACTGACTGATTTCAGTACCCAAATGTTGCATTTTAAGACAGCATATGTGGCCTTTTTTAGTGTGAGAGCCAAACTGGTGTTTAATTCATTTAAAAAACAAACAAACAAGCAAACAACAAAACCAAAGCATTTGCAAAACAGCAACAGTTATCCACAGCATGCAAAATGTAAATGCTTTGTGTTGTGATGTCTGGGTGCCATTAGAATAATTTTAAAAGCAACTGATTTAATTGTGTTTGTGCTAATTATAATGTTTACAAATTAGGGAAAGATGCATTTAGTGGTCTGTTGGGAAAGGGCTTTGAAACCTCGCAAGTCTTCGAGTTTACAGTACTGTCATTTATTCATAGACTCTTTCTAATACCGGGGTGATTTGCTTTTTAGATTACTCTTGCATGGAAAGCAAGTCTCAGGAGTCTTCAGCTCCGTGGAATTCAAAACCAGGTTCACATGCATCTGTGTGTGCTTCGACAGATATTTAACGGAGTTCTTTTCTTCTTCTTTTCAAGGTCCCCGAGTCCCGATGGTGACCGTTCACAACACAACCGACGCACAGAGTAAGAATGAGCTTGAGCCTTTCAATTCTTCAGAGAAAAGTAACCAGGCAGGACACTGAGATGTAGCTGCTCTTTGGTAAACTTAGACTAGCAGGGAGCCCAGACTCTGCCTAAACACATGTCTTCTGCAAGTCAGAGAGACCTGCAGAGCTGTTGTGCTGCCATCACAAAAGCTTTCTTTTGGGGATACGAGGACAGTGTTTTGGGCGTGATGTTTGTTATCAACTTTCTTAAAAACTGCACAGTCCAGATCTCTCTCTCTTTTTGTTGTCTTCTACAAATATGGGTTTATGGAAATAAGAAACCTTTAGCTTAACCTACAATTTTCCAAAAAAAAATCACTCTGATATAGATTACCAGGTTGGAAGAGATAACGCAGAGGAGTGAGTCCCACAGGTTGTACCTCTGCCTGGTTTTCTGATCTATTCATGGGGACTGTAGCACTTATTGTTTGATAAGGGTTTTTCATGCTAATGATCCATCTACACCAGTGTGAAACTGGAATTATTCCAAATTCAGGTGTTTTTTTTCCCTCCAAATCTTTGGCACTGGATGTAGCAATTGCCAGACATGGCTCCCTGTAGAGCCCAGAGAGCCATGAGGTTTCTGGTATTCCTCCTTCACACCTGTAGCAATGCAATTCATCCAGTAAGATCAATTTTTTACCCCAAGTCAGCCGCAGGAAGCCTCAGACAGAGAGCCTTTCTCTGTCCCTTCTCTAGAGGGGTCTTAAACCCAGGTGCCCCCTTCTCTCTCTCATGAGTCTCAGGAGCCTTCTTAGCAGGGTGTGGGACTGAGTCTTACGTGAAACCAAGATTTATCTGATCTTCTCACTTTGATGGCAGACCCTTATCTTTTGTTTTAATGTCAAGTTTTGCACAGCCTTAACCTGCAGTAGGGGGCTTCAGGCATTGCTAGAATCCATATAACAAGCAACACCTTTATTCTAGCTGCTCTGTACATGGCCAGTTTATCAGTTTAACTTAACTGAATTTACAGCAACTCACTGTTTTTGTCTCTGCAAAGGAGCAGAGCAAACCAGGGAATCCAGCTCTCAAACTAAAGCTTTTCTGTAAAATGCTGAGCTGCTTCGTTTTCAGCTGAAGGTGCTAAGTATCAAAGGAAAGGCTCCTGTGGCACCAAGATATGTAAGAAAAAAGCACAGGATCAATCTTGCTTTATGCAGTGTGTTCCCTGTTTTATTCCCTGCTTTCTCAATTTCTGTTGGTAGCATGCATTTCAAGCCCTTACCCACCTAGAAAAGTTTTGCTTGTAAACAGGATGAGTAGAGTGCAATCCTGAATTCTGATAGATTTTTTTAAAATCAAATTTTAAATCAGATTTGTGGCATATTGTATTCTTTGCTATTGAAATAGAAATATTCAGTAGGGTTACATCTAGTGTCAACAGTGTCCAATATTGTTAGTGAGATGTGTTGTACGTTTAATTTATCCTTCCATGGTTTTCCAATGGTCTACAAAAATACAAGAACTTCTTTTTTTAAGTAACAATGAGAGCAAATTGCAATCTCCTGGCTTTTCAGTCTCTCTGCAGTGAGCTCATATCTCTCACCAGTGACCGCTCATATCTCAGTGTGTGCACAAGAGTGTACCAGCTCTTCTTCCTCCCAGCAGAGACCTGGGCTTGGCAGTGCCTTTGCTGAGTGTAACTCCAGAGCAGCCCTGGTGATGCCCTCAAGGCTCCAGCCCACAGACGCTGTTGCCTCAGGGCCAGGAGAGATAGCTCTGACCTGCAGCTCCAAAGTCGCTTTCCTTTTTTCCCCCCCTTAAACACAATACCTTAATTTTACCACAGACGTGGAGGAGGCTGACTGGCTATAACAGCACACGCAGGATAGTGCTCTCACGGACTGTTTTACAGCCTCCTGTGTAGTTCTATAAAATACTTTTTGCTGAATAAAATGAGAGATACTATAAAACAGAAACAGCAAATGAAGGGCTGGAAAAACTAACATAAAACACACTGAGTCTAGTTTTATTTTGACAGATATATATGTGTAGCATTTATTACATAGAGAACTCGATCTAGCCATGCACAGAACACATCCCCTACTGAAATTCATTATTTTCTGCGTATGATTAGCATTTCCCCTGGTTCATTTTTTTTTCACCTCATTCTTTTGCTTTTGAATAAAGGGCAACTGACAGTTGCATGTCACTGAATTTACTTATTTAATATGAACCCATTACTCTATAAAGGGAGTTTGCCTCTGTATTCTGCAATAATCTGATAATAGTGAGTTGCACTGAATATTATAGCGTGCTTACATTTAATTAAGCAATGGCCATTTGTACTCCACAGACCCAGGCTCCCTGTGGTCCTAAAGCAGAAAGGAAAGTCCTTTAGGAGATATGCCAATCTTTTTTATTTCCTCCACAGTCTTCCTGGCTTTCTGTGAATGCAATTATATGAACAAATAAAACGGCTTGACTAAATTCCCCTACGTAGCAAGCCCCTTTCTGCTGATAAAGCTACTTGTGTGTGCCATAATTAAATGAGAATCTTAATATTTAACTAAACGTAATAGGCTGTTGCTTTGGCACTTTTGTGGGGGTTGTGGTTTCAATAGAGATGAGCCAAGCTTTTCAGAAGCAGGGTGAATAGTCGTTGAATCAATACCCTATTGCTGAAAGATCTGTTAAATGTATTAACTGGGAAGGACATGTTTTTGTGCTGTGCCTGCCTGTTCAGCAGAGATGGGCAATGAAAGCGTGATAATCAGGTACCATAAGAATTATTTGAGGAGCTCAGGTTACACATCTACTTATCAGTGTGTTGCAAAAGGGAAGTTACTGTAAATGAAATACATAATTTGGTGCAAAACCTCAAACCCTCCTTGGGTTCACAAGGCAGAGAAAATGCCCTGGATCCCCCTGGTTTGAACTCAACCTGATGCCATGGGGTTGAGCACTGCAATGGGCTCTCCAACCCAGGATTCACTGCCACCACACTGGGATCCCCCCAGCCCTTGAATCCCTCCCCCACAGGGCTCAGGAACCTCACCATCACCAGGAGACATTTCCCACCACCTAGGACATACAACCCAAAATATCTCATAAAGATGGGCCCTTCCCTTACCATTTGGGAAGGACTTGCTCTTTCTGGTGTTGGAGGTGGCTGCTTTTTCTAGAAGAGGCTCAGTTAGAGCATGTGGGAATCAAGGTTAAATCCTGGGAAGGAGGAAGGAATCCTCTATTTCAGCCCCAGAGTCCTTGGATAAGACACACAAGCAAAATGAACAATTCTTGAATCATCCTAAAAGCCAAGAATGCTCCAAAACCTGACGTTGCAGGTCTGTATGATCTTTATCCACTCTTCTCTCCCCGAGAATTTCCTTCTCTTTGATTTGCTCTTGTGCAGCAGCACAACCTTGTCCTGAAGCCCTCCATAGTCTACCCCCTTTCCACATTTATTATGTGCAACTTGGGCATGGACTTGAGGAATTCTTCATTTGATGTCTACCTCGGCATGGCAGGTAGATGCCTGACTGGGATCCATAGCACTGCCTCAAAGCAGAAGGTCACGTTCCCATTTGCTGTAAATTAGCTGAATGTCACTGATTTCAGGAATATATCTTTTTGCTACCACAGAACCTGGAAAGGGTTTCAAAGACTTAGGTGAACTAGACATCTGTGAGGACGGGAAGGAAATTCATAAGGAAACTTGCGTTACAAATGTAAGATGGCTATAAGATGTTAAAATGCTTTTTCACAAACAGCACCAAAAGTTTTTGTGATGTTGTCCTTCTTTCAGAAATTTTTGAGCTGGAGGTAAATGAAAATGTGCAGCTGGCTGTAAACGACAGGCAAATGCCTAAGGTAGAATACATGGAAATCAAGATAGACGATTACAGTAAGTAGTACCTTTCCTCTCTCTCACTTTTCTTTTTCTTTTTCACTGCTGTTGCTGTGAAATGATACAGTCATCGTGGCCAGACTGGCAGGAGGAAAAATGACTTTGCCTCTCAATAAACTCACACAGTTTGCAAAGCACTCTCTCAGGATGTGCTACATAGGGAGGTTATTACAGGGATGGGATTTGATGAGAATGCAGCTGAAGAAAGGCAAAATGATAGGGTTGGGTTTTTTTTTTTTTCCTTTTAAAATTTTCTTTGGGAGGGAAAAAGCCACTCCAGAAAATGACACAGTGTGGTGCTCCCATTGTTGAGGGAATTTGCCCTTGCAGGACTGGTGTATTATTTGAGATGGGTTTGAAGTGGGATGCTGTGTGTGCTGCCTGGCTGTAGCTGGGGCTGCCTTTCAGTACACAATACTGAACTGCAGTGAATGAAGACCACTCGCCAAGGACTGCCCACTGGAGTCATTCAGGATGCTTTGAGAAATGATAGGATTGGAAAAAAACAGCTTTATGAGAAAAACCGAAAGAGATTTCACCTGGAATAAAGAAGGCAGAAACTTGGAGCAGTTTATAGCCACAGCTGGTGCATTATTTGTACCACGTGTGCAATCGCTCCCCATGTATCTAAATGCCAAAGAGGACAGAGAGAGAGAAAAGCCTAATGGCAAACAGCCAAAGTGTAAGAATTTTCTGCTGCCTCTGTACTTGTTCCTGAAACAACCTAAAAAGCATCTCCTCTGGCTGTAAGCAGGTGTCCTACCTGTATGTGGAAAATCCACATGTTCAGAGTTGTGCAATGGCTCCCAAAAATCCCAGTTTGTGTGTATGGTGGCAACTTTAAAAAACAAACAAACAACCCAGAAAACCCCAACCAAACCAAACCAAAACAAAAAAACAAAGACTCTGGGTTCATAGTATGACCCATAACATTTCCTATGCCAAAAATGAGCGTACGTCTCAGATGGGATTGAGTGAAATGAAAGCAGTGAGGTGTGAGGGATGGCAGGCTCCTGATTTCAACCACTGCCAGGTGTTACAAAATGTGAAGCAAAAGCTGAGAGAGACAGTTGCCCTTTTAAAAGGATCATAATGGCCCCAAAATGTTCTGCTTGCCACATGGGCATTAGGAACATAAATCAGAGCATGAAATAACAAGAGGAGATGTGCATTTCCAGGCCTTATGGGCAGGAAAAGATGGGGAAAGAGCCTGTCATAGAGATCATGTCTGTCCTCACCGTGAGGCAATTCGTGGTGGCACTGGCAGCTTATTAGGAATAACTCAGCTTGATGCTAAATTTCATAGCTGCAGGTATCATTGAAATCTGATTCTGGTCATTTAGCCTAAAATATGTTTGTGTGTGTGTGTGTAATAAATAGAAGCTGGCCCCAGCTGTGGAGCTGTTCCTCCCTGCTCTCCCCGTATTTTCAAAGCCTCAGGTTTCACAGCCTTGGGAACACTGCACGTAGTTCTTAGTTATATTTAAAGTCAAGCGATGGCCTTTTTGGCTGTCCCTGGGCCATTGATCCAATTTGCAGCTATTAGCATTCAGATGGAATAACTAATTAGGCGGAGTGTCAGACAATGATTGCAACGCAAACCACTTAAACCGCGCGGTTAATCTGTGTATTAATCTACTGAAAATGTTCCTAATACCGATTTAATTGCTGGGCCTTTGCTAATCTGGATTGTAGTTAACATTTTAAAAATAAATGTGTTCTCATTAACGTGGAAAGGCTTTGTGTGGCAACGTTTTTGGCTGTCAATACGAAGCCACAGGAAACAGTTAAATGAAGCTTCGGTGAGCACGTCTCTCACTTACATTGGTTCAGTACCAGTATAACAGCGTGGGCTTCAGCACAGTTACCTCCTGGTTTACAGCAAAATTAAGCCCTCTGGAAGTTAGGATTAAAATACATGTTTCTCTATCTCTCTTCACACCATTGTAGCAAAATAATCCTATTCTTTCCCTTGGCCACCATATGTAATTGGGTTTTAAATTATCATTTTCATCACCGATTTTCTCCCTCTTCTGCTGCCCTGAAATATTGATTTCTGGCTGCGTCACTCATCCAGCTGCCAAAAGAGAAAATTATAGCTATTGCCAGATGTTAATTGAATGCTGTAAAAGTGATGCATGGCTGAACAGCTCGCGCTGTACTCCCAATTTACATTTCTTGTCACCATGGCTATCATAATATGGGTCTTTTCTTTGACAACATCTGTGTTCCTAAGGTGTTATTTACCAGAGCAACTGATGAAATGCCATTTTGTCCCAGCTCATAAGTGACCAAAACACCAGAAAAATCTCTTAGAGTTACGTCAGCGTTCCCACACTGAAGACATGCTGTTATTTGTTTTTTTTGTCTAGAATTGCCAATGCAGATCTTAAAGCCAGCAACCTTTTCGGACACCGCACACTACCCGTTGCTTTTGGTTGTGTAAGTTCTTGCACATCCTTTCTTTCTGTTCACATAATTAGGGCAGCTTGGAAACTTTGGGCATGATAGGAGCCTTTTAAGGTATTTTTTTAATAATGAATACCAGACTGCTTTAGCACTTAAGTCCAGCACATTGGTCCTTATGCTCTGTCTCGCCTTAGAGCTGGGAGAGGCTAGATGTGGGTCCCTTCTCTCCCGTGTTTAAGGGTTTCAGTTAAGGGTGCCTAGTGAAACTCTGCGGAGTAAATTGTTGGATTTTGTAAAGTTGTCCCATATACACTTGCAATTCAATAATTTTGGGGGCAGAAACGAGAGGGGGAGGAATAAAAGGTGGACATTGACTTTCTGTCGCAGTGCTTAGGGCCCTCATCCTGTGCTTGACAGGTAGTTTTAGAGTGGGATGTGGTCAACCTTACTACAGCTTAAATTTTAGATTCCCTCATGCAGCAAGCCTTCCCATGTAAATTCCCTGAAGTGACAGTAAAGAGAGAAATAGAAACCTTTGAAGATCGCCACAAATTTAGCATTAATAGTGGGTAGGTAGCTTTTCCTCCTGGCAGGCACAGCAGATGGGGATTTCTTTATGCAACATTTAGTAATAATAATACACATTACTGAGTTTTTTCTGGCAATTTGGAAAGAAACCAGGGGAGGGAAGGCACTGACCTTGGAAAAACCTGCTTGGCCCTGGCTGTGTCCCACTGCATCGCTTGCTCCTTGCCAGGGAACACCCCACGAGAGAGAAGACTCATGCAGAAGTGATGGATGCCTGAACACCATCCTGCACATCCCTCCATGAAGGACAAAAAACCACTGCAATAAGCATGTCGTTACATCACAAAATTACTGCAGAGAAAATGTACTTCATTATACAAGTGCTTGAGGAAGATTGGTACTCATCAAGCTAACAACACTTGATTAGGCTGCCTCTGAATCTGGATGTGCCTGGGTCTCGCTTGAATAAATGCAAATGACTGAAGTCACATGCACGTTAAAGTCCTGTAGTGAGTTGGCTGATGCCTCCGAGAACCCCAAAAAGGACAAGGACTAAATGGAAGTGCCAGTGGCTCTACAGTAATCCCAGTCCTAAAATATTACTTATCATCATCTCTTGATTTTTCAGAGCTGTCTGGTGAAGTGGGGTCAATATTTCTCGAGACAGTTCCCCTGTCCAGGATCGAACTCTAAGCAGAAAGGTGAAGAGGGAGTTTTGCCCACCTCTTCCCCTTACCCATCAATTTTGGGCCAACCTGGGCATTTTTAAGCTGTTAGTTTTATTGCTCTAGAAGTGTTCTTTCCTTCTGTACTTGTGTGAAGCAGTGGTGACAGAAGTGATTGACAGCCCCATCTACAGCCACTCTGGAGAAGCCGGTGGGAGAAGGAAGGTCTGGGCTGGGTGAATGGGGGCAGGAAATGAAACCCCAGTGCTCGCCAGTAAAGGAAAGGAAAATTGATGTCTGCAAGCTTCATTCATCATATTGTGGCAGTGCCAGCGCACCCCAAAGCCCAAGCTCCTTACAGAAATCCCCCCACCAGAAAAAATCCCTGTAGAAAATAACTCTAGATTAGAACAGGCATAAATGGAGGAACCCAACTGACCTCTGCGTCGCTGCCCTGGTTTACTCACAGAGGAATCCTGCCCATTTAGTGGTGTGCTCGCTAGGTTTGTTCAAAGCTCTGCTTAGCACAGCAATAGTTGCTGTGCAAGGAGGGAGGGAGAAACCAGCCTGGATCTTCCACCCCAGCCTCAAAACCCATCCCACACAACCAGCATTTCCCCCATCAACATTGCAGAGGCTGAACTCCTCTTTTTGAAATCTACCCCGCCTTACAGTGCATGGGGAGATGCTGCTCCATATTGCCATGGCTCATGGCCCCGGGAAGAGCGTTTGGGCCATGCTTGGTGCTGTTGCCTTTGCTTGATGCCTATTTCTGTTTCAGAGATGGGACGCCTGGCAGCCAGATCGTAACGGAGAGGTTTGAGGTGACGTGGGAAAGCGTCATGGTCAGCTCTCACAACGCCATCGTGCTGAAGTTTGACGGCCGTGGGAGTGGCTTCCAAGGCACTAAGTTACTGCACGAGGTGAAGAGGAGGCTGGGCCATTTGGAAGAGAAGGATCAGTTGGAAGCTGTCCGGTGAATGACACTGTTATTGGAGAAATTAATTCATTTCTGATAATTAACCCAAGACTGTCATTAGTCCTGGATGCCTTAATGGTGTGTAGGGTAGAGCAAGGAGATGGGAGGGAAGGACAGTGCAGTCATACAGCTGGGACCAAGTGATGGCATGTGAGAGAGAGCTCATGCCATCCAGTGCAGAGGCAGAAAAACAAGCCTTAAACAGAGCTAAATTAGAGCACACTTATCTGTATCACGTGTTCAAAGCCTATTTATTTTTAGCTCTGTACAGTCATACAGCTACAAACAAGTAAGCTTGAATATCAGCTCTTAAGTTAATATTTTTTGCTGGCCTGGTAATTGAAAAAAATGCATCTTTAAACCCTTATATTTTTTAAACCAGAAAAGAATGTGCAAAACCCTAAATGTCAAGTCTTGTCATATTGATAGATTTATTCTGCACATAATCATGCTAAAACCACTATCAGAGTAGTGCAGTAACATCAGCTTTATTATGACTTTGAGAGGTAGTGCCAGTTATTCGTTGCCATTGCTTGGTCAAATCCAACACAACAGGTTGCAAGATTAAATCGAACAGAGACTCGTGAAAGCAACGTGTAGCAGCATGAATTTAGATTGTCTACATCGTTTTTCTGTGGCCACCCCAAATTCAAAAAATCACACTGTGCTTGCTGTGTCTCAGTGAAAAATATTTTTAACCCATTGTTTCTCCTCTCTCTTGTTCTAGGACAATGCTGAAGGAGCCTTACATTGACAAACTGCGAGTGGGTGTGTTTGGGAAGGTAACGTTTTCCCGTTGTTCCTCTGCTGTTCTAGTTGCCTGATGTGGCTAAGCAGCTGAGCTAAGTCCTGATTTATTGAATATGTCAGTGGTGACTTTTTTATTATTATTTATTTTTGAGATAGACTACTTCTTGCTCAGAGATGTTAAAGAGGAAAGCCTTCATTTTATCAATGTATTCATCAATGTTGTCTTTTTTTAAATTAACTTCCAAGTGCAGAAAGGGAGTGTTCATCAGAAAAACGCTGTCAGATAATTAATTATTTTTCCCCCTTGCAAACTTCTATTTCATTTTCATCTTGTCCCTTAAGGCCTATGGGAATGTGGGTAGATCTAGCTCATGTCGTACAAATGTACAACAACAATATTGATTTCTGAGGCTGATCCGCACCACAGTGTGTGCCCGGCTGGGAAACTGCAATTGCAAAGTATACACAGTTTGAAATGAGAATGGGACTGCGAGTAGAAATTGTTTATTGTGGGAGATACACTTAGAGTGGGCGAGGAGAGCTGCACGTACAGCAGCATCTCTGCAGGGAATTGTTAACAGGCGGACGGCAGACACTGAAACTGTGGTGTCCATTTTAAATAGCAAAAAACTGGTGTGATATTTTGGAGAGGTAACCTATCTGATTAGACCTACAGCCATAAAGAGGCGAGTGCTTGGGCACACAACCCTCCTGCCTTCAGGAGAGTGCAACAAGTATAGAGCTTATCCTCAGCTGCATCTGCTGAAGCCGGGGAGATGTCTCTTGCTTTGTGTTTTCTCAGGGCAAGGTGTTAAAGGTTCGGTAATGGCCAAGAGTTTGCTGCAAGGTCTCAGCTGCCCTGTTTCTGTACCCAAAAGCAGCAGCGCCTCACGGCAGGACCACTGATACCCCTGTCCCTTTTGTGTTACAGGATTATGGTGGTTACCTGAGCACTTACATGCTTCCAGCCGGCGAAGAAAACCAGGTGTTCGCCTGTGGAGCTGCCCTTTCCCCACTGACGGACTTCAAACTATATGGTAAATCCCACCCCAGAGCTCACAGACCTTCTTGCTGACTAGAAATTATGTTTCTGCCCTAACCCTTCCCAGTTATCTTCTCTTCTTCCTCAAGATCCTGCCTGTTTTGTTTTGTGTGTCTTCTTAGTACTAGCCATAAACACTTTTTTCCTCCTCAAGAGCAATTTTGCTGACACCAGTGGGACCAGCCATGGTCATCAGAGTAATTGAATCACTTCTGTTACTCCTTTTAAATAAAGGAGATTTGGCTCTAAAACCCTCCAGCCTCTGGCACCAACCTGCATCACCTTGAACATACATCTTTCTTGCCTGGACCATTCATCCATGGGAGCTGTGGTCCAGCCTGCCCGCCTTGTCCTCTCTCTGCTGGCACATGGTGGTCCTTTCTCTCAGGGGCACCAGTTCCCTTTGCACTTAGTGCCAGTGAAAACTGGGGGACTGCCATGACGGTCAGTGGTCAGGCAGTCAAGATCTGAAGCCAGTCTTCAGATCCTGTACAGTTATCCTTGAGACCAACGGGGTCTTGCAGTAGACTGTTGATGGAGGTGGCCCCGTGTGAAAAGAGAAAGGGACATAACACAATAGTGCTCTTCCTTTTCTCCTCATATCTTGGTTGCATTAAGGAAAAAAAAAAAAAAGGCTCTTTTATGACTTATTTAGAAACCATTTTTTTGGTGATAATGAAAGACTGTAGAATCATACATATTCTTAGTGCATTTTCAAAAACTTTTATAAATATGTGCTGTGTAACTAAGGCAATGTTAGAAAAGAAGATCCTCTTTAGCATTTGCAATATTTGACTCGGAAACACCAGTGTACTCACTTATGACTGAAAATAGATATTTTCTCTTTTTTCTTTTTAAGCTTCAGCCTTTTCTGAAAGATACTTGGGCTTGCATGGGATTGATAACAGAGCATATGAGGTAACTGCATGGACACTGTTTTTCCCTGATAAAATGTGAATAGGGTTTTAACTCTTCCTCAATATGTTCTCTTTTGGGGAGGGAAAAAGGATATGCAAGATGGACGCACTAATAAGGCTGTCTATATTTAAAAGCCACCAAGGTGTCCTTCAGCCTACTTACTGCTTTTGTTGTCTTAATAGTAATGATAGATATGGTTTTTATTGATTAACCTTCACGTCTGCCTCTCTAAATTGGGTAAATACAGTTATTCCAGTTTTACAAATTGAAAGAGTTGAGGCTAAGTGACTCAGACGTGCCCAAGTGGACATGATGTCACGACCTCCTTCAAAGTTCATCCCAATGGTCTTGCCACTTTGGCTGTCTCTGAGGTATAATTTTTGACCCAAAATCAAGTGAAGCTCAGCTTCTCTTGGCTTTTTCAAAGTAAGCACAGATGTGATATTTCAGGTAGGCAGAACTCTGTGTCAGAGTTGAGCAGGATGTGGAAAAGGGAGGCATGGCACCAGCTAATGAAGATATTGTTTAATATGTACGATGGGATCAGTTGCTTCATGTCTTCTTTCCCTCAGTTATTTGGAGGGAAAACATAATAAAGAATAGTTTCACAAACAAAATCTGTTATACAGAAAACTTTAAGTCTACCAAGCCCTGTCTTCAGATGGAAGACATGAAGGCAGCAAAAGTTAGAAATGGTTTTCTTATAGAGAAGGCAGGTAGCCCCTGCAGTGGAAGCCTCTCCTGCCTACCTAAATACTGAGTTCATTGTCTCTCAGGTTTTGCACTCATAATCTCTATCTAGATCATTGCAAACTCTTTTAATCCTTTTAGAAATTTGGAGGCCAGTCAGTAGAGGTGAAAGCAAGGGGAAATATTCTGGAAACAAGAGCTTTGTGTTGTCACACACTCTTTGTGCATTGAAAAGCTGACCTAAGAAAATAGTGGTGCTTTCAGTTGACTGGGGATTAACTGCTAGGAACAGCACCTGAGCTCTCTGCAGAGCTGGTGCTTCCCTGCGTACAGACCCTGGCTGATACACGTCTCCTACATGCCACAGTTGAACCACGAATTGCTTAGGGAGAACTGCTCCTAACCCATGGATCAGACATGAATTTTATGAAGGTCACATAATTCAAGACTTGATGTAGACTCCCAAAAAGCCATCTTGTCATGTGGTAGCTTACAATTGAGGGAGCAGAGAGGAAGGAGCTGTATAGTGGGAGAATAGAGTGCAAGATGTGCATACACCAACACAAGACTTAAGCGTTGCAGCCAGCAATCTGAAGATGAGAGAATTCATTAACTAAGTTCAAAAATAGAGTGAAGATCAGAGGGCACCCTTGCAAAATTTGCAAACGCTTTCTAAGTCCATACAGAGTGTGGAGCTGCAAGAAAGCCAGAACAGGCCTGCATCCACCAAAATTTCCAAAAACATCCCTCAAGCACCAAGGAAATAAGCAGGGCCACTTCTAATGTTCAGAGTTGCTTGATCTTTTAAATGAGATACACATAATATGTCATGTAAAATGACAGTGACCGTACCTTAGTAATACATACCAATGTTTTTAGCCAGATAATTCGACCTCTATAGCCAGGCATGGAGGGTGCTGTTGCTGTTGGAGATGCACTTGTCTATCTTCTATGGAAACCATGTAGGACAGTGGAAGATGAAAGCAGATATAAGATTGATACAAGGGTGTCTTAACTCAGAAATACATGAACTTGTGTAAATAAATGAGAGCTAGGGCACATGCATTTAAACATTGAAGGAAACAAGAATGTAATTTTACAGAGCTTCTCTTCCCTCTCCCCCCTATAAAGCAGTAACAGCTGTGATTTGACACGCACATTCCTTTTGCTACGCCAAGACTTTTTTGGAATCTTTTGGAGTCTACTTGAGACTTTTATTCCCCTGAACAATGCAGCAAAAAGTGGAGAAGTCCTTGATTTCTCTTACCCAGTATGGTTTGCAGTCACTCAGATGTGTATTTCCCCTGTGCAACTCCAAGGCTGTTGGGGGCAAAGGCATTCTCAGCAGTGGACACTTGAATTTCATATCAGATGCTCCCCTGGGCTGTCAAAGCTCATTGAGGTTGGCTTTCAAACCATACCAAAGTCACTCCAGTTCTCTGAAGAGTTCTTAGGCTTATGCACCTGGGCACGTTTTTCATCACAGTTTTGTATTCGCTGAAAATTCACTTTGACATTTTCCGTGTGTTCTGCAGTTCAGGTTTTTGGTGAACATTATCAGAAGAGACAAGGGTCTCTGGCCTCTTCCTGCTGCTGATACTGAGCCCAGAAGGACACAGTGGGGGTCTGTTTTACCTCCAGAGTGATTCAAGTAGCCAAAAGAATATGCTGTTCTGGTGTCTGCTTGTTATCCTTGTGATGAAGTATCAAATGGATTTAAGTGCTTCTATTTTCTCCATATAAATTACTAGTTTCTAGCAAGATTTTTAATCTTATTGCAACCTTTACCTTCACAGCTCACCAAATTAGCACACAGAGTCTCATTACTGAAGGAACAGACATTTTTGATCATTCATGCTACTGCTGATGGTAAGTTAGCCCGTCATTTGAGCTCATTATATGTTTGGGATGGCTTTGATTTTTCTTAATTAAATTTGCCTCTTTAATGATTGTAATCTGTTTTTACAGAAAAAATCCATTTTCAGCATACTGCGGACCTTATCACACACCTAATTAGGGCAAAGGCTAATTACAGCTTGCAGGTACAGTATGTGTTTCCTTTTTTCATATTTGAACAGTTATTTCCCATTTTGAACTCAAACTGCTGTTACGAAGCAAGCTTTGAAAAGCCACTTGCAAACTTACCTGGGCAGTGGAAAAAGCACCAGCACATAATGGGTTCCTATGTAGTCCCATGCTTATTTGATACCACTGTTTTGGTTTGGACAGTTGTTGAACAGCTATTAACTTACAGAAAATTAGGATTTGAGAGACACGTCTATAAGGAATTGGTGCCTGTTTTCTGTCTTTGGGAACACCACGCTGAATTCAGGATGAATAACAGGGAAACGGGGAGAGAAATGTCTCTTAAATCTGACACGTCCTGCTGCAAATGACCTGCTCGGGTCTGGAAAGGCCCTCTTTCTGCTGAATTACATCTGATTTGTTGAACAGCCCATGTCCAAGCCATCAAAGCTTCCCAAATGAGCCCATCCACCAACCATGGGGAAAATCCCTGACCTCTGCTACATCTCAAGCCATGGCCAGGAGAGTGCAACTAACCCAGGATCGAACCATGCCAGGAACCATGCTACAGCTCACAGTAGAGACAGTTGTGTTGCAGTGCCCAAGTCCTACTAACGTGTGATTTACTGAATACCAGCTCCCTCTGGCTGCATTTCTGCGGAGCTTCATTACCCTCCATCATCCTCCAAAGGCAGATGGGATGAAGCACAGACATGGGAGAAAAGCGATGAGCCCAGCACGGATTTGGTCAACAGCACAATGACTGAGAGGTCCCTGCACATTTCCCAATGCAGAAGGATTAGCACATTGGAGCTTGGAGGCACCAATGGGCCTGACACATGTTAAAGTTTTGTTGAGGACTGAATGCGGGCTGAAGGATCTACATCTTGGATCAAAGTACTCAGAGCAGCAGTGCGACACCACAGTCCTGCCTGCAAGCATCCAGCCCTAGAAACTAATTTTTTCTCCTGTCAACCCTCTTGCACTCCTTCAAACATGTGCAGAAGTTACCTGTTCCATTTAAATGAAAAGTTGTTTTTAGACTATTTCATTTCTGGCTTCCCACATTTTTTCTATTTAATTTCTCCAGCAAACTTTATTTCAGTTTTTTACTTAATGAATTTTTTTCTTTTAAGTCCTCATTTTAATAGGTAAAACCTAATGACATTTCTCCCCCCTGGCTTGCACTGGGCTTTTTCAGTTTCTGCAAGGAGCGAGCACTGTTATTTGTAAGTGTAGTTTGGTTCTACTTAGCCTGAACTTGTTCAGATTGGAATTAAATGGAAAATCCTCCCCCAGAAAATTTCCTTTTGAAGGAAGAAGCAAGTCTACACTCAGAGTGCTGTGGTGCCTGAGTTACCCTGGACGTCATATGCAACTACAGGAAGATACACAGTGATGATGAGAAGCAGTGGGTTCACAGACCAGCTTGAGCTGCAGATATGGGTGGTCGGTCCTGCGACTTTAAGTACATAACAGTGTGTATTTTCTTGTTTCTTTGCAGATTTACCCTGATGAAAGCCATTACTTTAGCAATGCAGCATTGGAGCAGCATTTGTACAACTCCATCGTCAACTTCTTTGTAGAGTGTTTCCAAGTTCAGGACAAACTCCCGATAGCCCCACTGAAAGAGGAGGAGGACGACGATTAACCCTACTTGTCCGTGCTAAGCACAAGGCAGATCTCTAACAATATGCAACTGGGTCATTTTCCTGAAGAAAGAGATGTTACGTTGTTAGCATGTATTTAAAGAAAACTGAAAGCAGCTCATCTGCTTTACTTGACAGCAACTCCTTCCTAAATGGAAGAACATTAAGCATGGTGAACTCAGCAGAAACTGCTGTCTGAAATTAATCCATCACAACCAACACCTTCTTTTTCTTTGGTTTTTCTTTTTTTTTCCTTTTTTTTTTTTCCTTTTCTTTCTTTTTTTGTTTGCCACGAAGTGACTTCTAGCATGAAAGTGGTAAGACAATGAACTTGAAGGAACACCCCAAGAAACCGCTTTGAGGACTGGAAGATTAATGTCTCTTTGCATTCAAGCAATCAAGCAGTAGTAGTGAAATCCGTCATCCATATTAAGGTTGCTATAGTTAGCATCACACTGTGTCAAATAAAATCTAACCTAATACATGGAAAAGATTATAGCACAATTATTTTAAAGGATGCTGATTCATACATAGTTGCCTGCTCTTTCCCATGTTCAGAAGGTTTGTCATTGATACGGGACATGCAAATTCAATTGTATGGAATATCACTATAATTACACTATCTTTACCTATAATTATTTTTTAATCTTGTATAGCTTTTACTTCCATTTTTGTTGAGTGTCATGCTTACCTTGTCAGCTTCTCAGCTTGTTCTGGATGGGGATAAAATGTACACTGAATTAACCAACTCACTTTAGACCTTAGGGGTCTAAAGAGGCAACGGGGGGGTTGAGGTACCCAGACATTAAAAAAATCTATTAGAATGAAACAAAGGAAATCTCACTCTCATGTCCCCAGCATAGCCTTTGCCTGCAAGATTGAGTATTTTCTTTGGCAGCCTTGAAAAATATGCACATAAATAAGCTAGATCAGCTTAACATTGAGATATTTTTATTGTACTGTAGAAAAATATGCGACAGTCACGATTATTATTTTTTCGTCTTGTAGCGTTGGAACAATTGGTTGGCAACCTGTTGGGAAGGGCTAGATGAGGGTATGACAGCAGGAATTTGTACCAGATACTTTGCAGATCATCTCATAAAGCCTTTTAAACAGAACCAATGTGCAGGGATTTATTGCACGTGCTGTCTACAGCTTAGTTTTATTCCAGGTCTACGAATAACACATTCCAAAAACATTTAATTATCTTTCCTGCTCACACTAGTTTTGCGAAGCATTAAAAAAAAAAAAAATGGGGGCATTTTTGCTTTAAAATATCTAACACTTCATAATAGCAGTGCAAAGCAACTTTTAAAACTTCTTGTGAAAACATTCAGCTCTCAGAACGAAATCAAACCTTCATTCACTTCCACGTACCGTGTCATAGGAATTTTGACTAGTGTCGCTCCTTGTAAAATATTCTGACCAAATGTACAGCCAGTATTAATACTGTATATTTCATTTTGTTGTATATAAAGGAATGTAAGTCAGTTATTCGTCAGGTCCCCGATCCAATATTAGTCTTGTGTTCAGCATGCATGCGATAACACTTCTTTGCTGATCAGGACTCTTTAGAAGTACTAGCTTGGAAATATAACAATTATTGTAATTTCTTTTCTTGTTTTGACAGCTTGAATGTCAATGCCGGTTTCTACTTTTTGCATAGTACTGTGGGTAAACTCACATCCTGACAGCAATGATGATGTTTCCATTGTGTTCTTTAGTGTGTCTTTTTTATTCTCTTTACTTTAAGCTTTGAATGTTGGTTGTACTTTGACCATCATGAAAAATATATTGATAAATCATAGAAATGACCTAGTTTGGTTTGAATTATCTTCTTTAATTTACAGTGCATCCACATTGTGTGAACAAGAACTACGGTATAAATCTGCTTTATCCGGCAAAATGCCAAATAGACAATAAGAATGCTGCGTGTCCAGATTTTGCTACACCGAACAGGCTCAAGAGCCTGAAATGAACTTGACCTGAGAAATGTAAAAATCTGCTCTGTCCACAATCTTTTGTAGAAAGAACTTTAGGATGTGGCATGGTAGTGTTTGTTCATTCATGGAATAAAACATTATTTTACCACCTTGGTTACTACTGCTCTTATTTAATGTGAAGTACTTAAATAAGCATGAAGTGCTATTTCTGGTTGAACCAAGCCCAAAAATCCAGGGTCCAGATCAGAAAAATGAAAACAAGTCTTCATAAATAAATACATATCACCATTTAGTCTTTAAGCTGGTAAATGGTGCCACCATGGTAAATGGTGACTGTAGCACAAAGAGGGTTCAATCCCAAAGTAGCAGTTCATGAGAAGACCCCTGTCAGCCTCTAGTCTTTGGTAGAAATGCACCTTTTCTCCCTTTCTGCCTGCAGACCCTGGGTGCTGGAATACCTGCTGATGTGGCACATGGGCTTCCTGGGGCATCATCCAGGCATGACAGCTTGACCCAAGGGATTTTTACCCTTTCATCCATTGTCCCTTTTTCCAAAAGTCGCTTGTGGGTTATGAAGTAGGAACAAAGCTCTAAGAGTAACTGAGTCTGCCATAGCAAATTTTTGTTCATTCTCCATCAGGAAAAGTGCAAGCACGAAGAGGGAGTCATCGCACCCAAAATCAGGTGTTTGTTTTCCTTCAAGCCAAGAGGAGAGCTATATACCTGCCAGGGCCATCCCTGGGCACCTCCCTTGAACAAGTGGCAGCTCTTCCATGTACCCATTTGGCTTAGCTGGCTGTGGGGACAGGAGTGACTATCCCAGACTGACAGAGCTGGGGGACAAGTTAAGGCCATCCTTAGCTGTCCCCTCTAACAGCACTTCGTGGACTGCAAGATCCAATGTTCCTACACCTTCTTTACACCTGGAAAGGTAATCCTTTCATTTCATAGATTTCCTGGGAAAACGGAGATTTTTTTTCTCAAATTAGAAATCCTGGCTATGGCTGAACCCCACCATACACTGTCCTCTTCATCTCAAGCAATAACTTCAGGAAAGATTTAAACATCCATGTCTTTGGGCCTAATAAAGACATGAAAGACCTTTTAACCCTAAAAGGCTAAACCATGTAGCAAGACTGTGACATTAAGCAGCCACTTGGAGGTACAAGGGTGACAAGGATGCTTTCCAGTGGCACCTGCTGACTTGCTGCACCTCGTCGGTGTCCAGGGTGACGTCCCACCAGCTGATACCAACTTGACTGAACTGGCTTCACAGAAAGATAAAATTAATATTTCACAGCAAAACCAAGAAACTCTTGTGGACTTACTCTAATCTCTCTTGCCAGCTAAAAAGGAAACAAGAAGCTTGAGCACTGATACAGGGCAGGCAGATTACACTAGTGCAAAATAGCTTTGCTGTTATTTTGCTTAATTACCTAAATGTAACTAATATATTTTTAGTGTCCAAACAAATCAAGCTTATACTCTCAACTAACTGGCGCCTCTGGATGCCATAATGTTCAACTGTGGCATCCCAAAGCGGAAGAGAACTAATGAGCAGTGCCCCTAATTCAGAAGGAAACCACAGAGGGAAATATGAGGCATTGCTGGTAGCTAATTATCAAAGCCAGGCAGCCAGCCATGTTTGTAATTGTCTATGGGTTCAGGCGTGGAGCATATAAACCTGTCCAAGCTTTGTCCATGAGCTCTGGCCAAATAAATGCTGCATCTCTGAAGAGTAGAAAGGAAATAAAAAAACGAGTGAAGGAGAAAGGATATGTGGGATGCTCACAAGACCTTTCCCATGAGAAGACCAGTGGAGAGTGCTGCTAGCAATAGGGAGAAATGGGTGTTTAATGGGGGAGACCAAAGGAACAAGGCTGGTGCTGGTACCCTCATGGAGCTGTGCCGGTACCTGGAGAGATGCTCTTGCTTTTACTCTTGTGTTGTCACTCCAAAGCTTGCTCAGGCTGGCAGTGGTAAAGGCACTGGATGTTTTAACTTTGCACATCGGGTGGTAGGGTACTTCTGCCCTGCGGTCCTTACTGGGGCTGCAGCGGAGGTGCCAGACGTGCCTCATGAGGGCTGGGGTGAGGACACTTCTCTGCCCTGGGTAAATGCTGGCTCCCCTCGGTGATCATCCTTCCCTGGGCTTCTTATCTGCCCTCCATTTGTAGAAGAAGAGGAAAAGGCAAAAATAGAAAAGGAAACAGAAAAACTCAAAATCTCAGTTACCAGTTCCTTAATCGTTTCCTCTCACTGAGCCAGCCGTTTGTTTATTTCTGTTCTGCTCTCCCAACTTAAGGCTCCAGGCTGGGGGGCTAAGAACAGAGCTAAGGGCACTTCTCTCCTCTTCCCACTTCATCTTTGTGTCTCCTCCCCCATTCAGCAGGGTAGCAATCTGAAAGCAAACACAGCACCCACTTGCAAACTAGGGTGAGACAAATACAAAAGCAGCATGGTGAGGCCTCGCAACAAGTCATAACCAAAGTAAATTCTTTACTCTAGTAGCTAATTCATGCTTTTGCTGTGAGGGAATAAGGAAGAGAAGATCCCCAAAGAGGAATTATTTGTCCTACCTCTTGCAGCAGCCCACCTGCTATGAAACACGTGCTGGTCTGGCTCTCCCTGCTCCCTCCATCCCCTTTGCAACCTCAGCTTTTCCAAACCTGTGGTGGGTGCAGTACCAAGCAGCTCACAGAGGGAAGGGAGAAGGTGTTTGGAAGGGTACCTCCACTGTGACACAAGCCACTGAGGAAACACGTACGTGGAAACAAGGCTTTGGTCTTCCCACCTCCAGAGCCAAGGGGAAAGGAGGACACATCTAGTCTGTGTGGCAGGAAAACTGGATAAGTGGTGATCCAGAGCTTGTTTCTGAAACAAGCCCCAAAAGCCAACTCCTGCCTGCAGCTTTGCTGTTGTTAACAACCTGAAAACATCATCTGGCTCTTCCACCACAGCTGAAGAAATGAAGGGCTAAGGACACCCTTTTTCTGAGTACCCTCAGCTGGGATCAACTTGGCTGACCATCTCCAGAGGGAATAGAAGGAACATGGAGGGACCTCTGGGGACAAGGACCAGTGGGAGAGGAGAAACCACCCCTGCACCCACTCTCGCACCAATGTGAGGCAGCTGGAGACAGCTCTGTAGCTTTGGACCTGCCCCAGTATGGGGGAATCAGCTTCTCTCCATCCCATGGTTGAAAGCAAGACCTCTCAGAGGAGCCTTGGATCCTTTATTTGGCCACAATAATCAATGTCCTTTGTAAGCAACAGTTTCTGCTACAGCAGTTGTGTTGCCAGCAGCTGTGAAGGGGAAGATTCAGAAATCCTTTGTAACATTTTTTCTTCTTTTTTTTTTTTTTTTTTTAAGACATTCATTAAAAGCCTCATATTAAATGTAGCTACATTCTGCCTCCTCACTGGGATAACAGTTTTAATCAAAATGTCCATTTCCATGATTGAGAGAGAAGAAAAGTAAAAAGCAAATATGGATTTTTTTTTTTTTTTTGCTTCAAGACATTCATTAAAAGCCTCATATTAAATGTAGCTACATTCTGCCTCCTCACTGGGATAACAGTTTTAATCAAAATGTCCATTTCCATGATTGAGAGAGAAGAAAAGTAAAAAGCAAATATGGATGGAACAAGGCCCCAGGAAAGAAAAAAAGTAAACCATACTCCAGTATTCCTGTGGAACAACAAGGTTCCCCACAGGTTTTTTCCTTCCTTCAGGTTTTTTCCTTCCTTCAATACAAATGTACGGTTTGGATCATTTTAAAGCAACAAACAACATTTTGAGCTGGGGTGGATGTTCTCATCGTTGCTAGAAAAGGTATCTAAGCCTTAAAATGTCTTTGCAACAGCTATTGTCAATGTCCTGAAATGTAGTTTGTGCTGAGCATTTCCAGTAATTCGAGCTGACTCCTAATTTGTAGTATCAGTATCCAGCCTGCACAAGCTTCCCACTGCCTCATCTGGGAGCACCTGGAAGTGGGCTAAGTCCTTCACCTGGAAAACCAAGCAAAACATGAACAAGGCAAATTCCCTACTCCATGTTCTGTTCTGAAACACCATGGGAAAGGATGCAGGGACTTGGGAACCCAAGTTCCCAAGGGCACAACCTATGGTAGTCCTCTGTGATAACTTCTGGCTGACTTTTGTTCCCTGTAAATTCACCTTTGGATGGACAGAAAGCAGGAAGTTCAGGCTGATGGTTTACTTGTGCTTGGTTCCTTCTCCATCAAAGCAGTCTAGCCATCACGTGATGGCTGGTGCACAGGAGTCTGGTGTGCACCCAAAATTTTGCCACCTATTAAAAAGTGTTGCAGAGGAAGGGGAAAAGACAAAGGAGAGCTCAGAGATGAGAGAGAGCTCATCCTGAGATGTGGTCCCTTCCCTGACATGGTTAGGGTTATGCCTATGAAAAACGCAGAGACTCTACCCCAGACATTTTCAGTCTCTGCACTGAGAGGTCCACAAAAGGCAGATGAGAAAAGCAAGCCTAACACCAGTAAGCTTACACTTACCAGCTAGCGAGCCTCAGCGAGAAATCTTTAGGAGTCTAGAAATCAAAGCGAGTTGAAAATGGCTGAGATCTGGCTCCCGGCTCTTCCCCCGAGGCAAAGGCTCTGAGCTGCTCATCACAGCCTGCACCCCCGGAGCTGCCAGGAGCAGCAAGCAGAGCATGCATGGAGACACAGAGAGCGCTGGGGGGAACAGAGAGGGACACGTTCTCACCCAAAGGCTGCCAGCCACGCCTGCAATTTTATCCTGCATCTTGTGTTCATGGAAGTTAATGGTCACTGAGGAAGTCAGCGGTGGCAACACGAGCAGTGACCCCATCAGCAGTGCAAAGAATTGCTCCGGACGCCCTAGAGGGTCTAGTATAGTAATAGGAACAGTAATTACCACCTCTGGGCTATTAATACCAGAGATAGCAATAAGGCATTTGTCAGCTGTTCATGGTGATGGTGGTGTAGGGGAAAGCAGCAAACAGGGTCCCAGCTTTGAGTGGAAACCAGAGCTAGTGCTACATCAGCATTTTTCATCCTTATCAACGCTGCATGGTGGGCTGCACTTCTTCTCAAAGAGACAGTTTTTTGAAGGTACAAGCCCTGAAAAACATTAAATTCATGGCTCATTACCTGCGTAAGATTTATCTGGGGTCCACTAGACTTCTGTTTTTGCTGTGATGATTCTTACAATTATATAACTTCTGAGGAAATTGGGATAGGAAAAACTTTTCTCACTTGACTCTAGTGGCAAGCTGTAAACAATTTATCATGCAACACAGCGACAGCAGCCAGAAACTCAGCCCAAACTTCCATGAAAAATTCTGCAACTTTAGCTTGGCAAATAGCAATTGGAAAAGCCCTTTCCTACAACAGGATTTTAAAGACAAAATATCCTTCATTCCCTCACTCTGTACCTTCAGAAAAGAAAGTAAAGAAGAGGAAGAAATCCCTGTCTGAAGCATTCCATTGGATACAAAGGTGTTCTTTGCCTGCAGACCCTCTGGGTTACCCGTTCTAGGAACTTCTGTACCAAGATGCTTTTAAGAAAAAGTTAGAGTGCCGCAGCTTTTTCTGGACCAGTGTCAACTGGTTTTGTGGAGTGAAATGTAGATGTTTACACTGAAATCTCTGCAGCTGAGAAATCCAATCTAGGCTTCCTTTCTAACTTTGTTTGAAGAGACTAAAAGGCATTTTAGGGCACAATTCATCCAGCCAGCTCCAGACGCCCACACTGGGAGGGGGCACACTGCGTGGGCTGCAAGGACCACGTGGATCTGGGTGAGCAGATCAGCTATAGCTATTTCTTTTCACCCGAGGAGACAAGGAAAGTAAAGAAAGTATTAGATTTGCAAAGGAATGACTTTTAAGGAATGAACAAACCCCTCAGTCTTTTACCACATTGCTTACTGCAGCTATAAGCAGAGCACAGCCCCTTGCTATTATATATTTATTATACTTTACAGCGCCAGGAAAGCTTTTGAGTGGTAGGATGCCATCTGCTGCTCTGAACGGTTATTTCCTCCCTTCCTTTCCCTTCCCAGCGGGCAGCTTGTGCCGATGGGGGGAAATTTGGGATACGTTTGGATCATCTGCAAAGTGAAAATATTTTCACCCATGAAACAAAATTTGCCTGGATAATAGAAAGCAGAGGGAAGAGTTTAATCTCACAAGCCCTGGCTCAGTTATGAAGAAAAGTTTGTGCAATGAATGAGGCATCCCAGAGAAGATGTATGATATTTACCCACAGACCAGCTTGCAAAGAAGATTGGATTTTGTATAATTTCCAGCTTAATGCCAAGACTTGCTGCTAATTCCGCTAGCGCCCATCTCCCTTACCGCAGAAACAATCATCTCCACATCTGCGAGTCGATGCAATGCCCTGTGACCCTGAAATATAGTCCCAGCATGTCTTTCTAAAATCTGTGGAGTGAAGAACAAATTAAAACACAGTGTCGGCTCTCAGGGACTGGAACTTAAACCTGCAAGCAAGCTCTATTAAGTCCAGTAATAGACACCAGTCATACTCAGCAACACAATGGAAGTAAAATGGGATGAATAGCTCACCATCAGCTCCGGCACTCCAGCAGTAATAAGCATCACGCTGGGCTCACTGCACTGACTAATCCATAATTTATTGGGCTTCATAAATATCAAAACATACCACAGCTGTTAGTACTTCAGTGCAAAACCCGCAAATATTGCTTCAATTATTCAAGAGCTCGTTGCAGGAGCCAGTCAACCGCTTCGAAGGTGCAATTTTAGAAGGTATCAATTACTTGGGAGTTTCAGTAGCACAATCGCTGCCTGGGCCCCCGGGGCAGCTGGTACAGGGAGTGCTGGGAGCACCACCAACAAGAGGAAAAATTGCCTCTCCTTCAAAAATAGCCTAAAGCCTTGAGCCCCGCAGAGAGAGGGATACAGGCAGCTCAGTGGCAGTGCTCAGAGGGGTTATGTGTGGTCCCCTACAGCCCCTGGAGGAGTCTCTGCTTCAACATCTCACTCTGATGGGCTGCCAAAATGATCATTAAATCAACAGTCCCAAAAGCTTGCACTCCTAAATTTACCCTTCATGCAGGACACAAGCTAAATGATGAAGTCCAGCAGTTTGAGTCACCTCTCCGACAAGGAACCACCATTTGAAATCATTCTGGGCTTTCCTTCCTGAAGACAATTCCCTCTCCTGATGGCATTTGGGTACTAAAGACAAGACAGGGACTGTGGCCAGCTGTCTGGTGGGTTGAGGTCAGGGTTATAGTTACCACATACGGTGGCTAATGCATGGGCATCAGGTCCCACACACACTGTCCCCATCCGTACTCACCTTATAGATCCCCATTTCCACTGAGGTTCATACTTCACATCCCATCGGTTTAAAGCCAGGTTTCCAGGTTGGACTGATCCAATCACAATGACCATGTGCTGGTTTGCTAGTTGTGTTTTATGAGCCAATAGATTTTTCCACTGGAAAAAAGAAAAAAAAGAAAGACCAGTTTAATTTTAACTTCTCTCCTGTGCCATCCTCCTGGCAAAGAACTGACAACAGGAAAATAAGATGCTTGGAGGAGAAAGTGGCATCTTTTCAGCACTCACCCATAATAAGGTGTATATCCACTGGTCATTTGCAACTACTCAAGGTATTTGCAAGCTTCAGGAGAACAGGCATCCATCAGGAGATGAAGATGAGATTCCAGATCAAGAAAAAAGGCTGAGCTAAACTGTATGAGATAGCAAAGAAGCCACATGACAAAGCTTGATGGCAAAACAGAAGGGCAAAGAAAGTGGGTCTCGCTCATTGGGCTCTGTGGGGACTTTTCTTTAGTGCAAGATGCAGCATTTGAACCCCAGGTACAGAGCAGCCTGACCTGGCTCTGTCCCTGTGAGAGATGGGACAGGAGAAAGCATGGAGCACCCTCAGGAGGAACACAGTGTCTGAGACCTGGAGAGGTACTTTTAGAAATGAGACCAGGGAACTAATGTCTCTAATAAGCAGGGCCTCCAGGGGCAAGGGAGGAAATTGAGCTTCAAAACATTGAAATAGATAAAAATCTGGGAAAGGTTTGATACAGCATGCAGGGCCAGTCCCTGTCACTGAAATGTTATAGAAAAATTTTATTCCTGCTGCAGAGAAACATCTGCTGCTGTTGAAGGAAATTTCTGGGGCTGTTTGGATGCAAACAGCTCCTTCACACCAGGCTGTGCTCCATGGCAAGAAGTACTTTGGGAAACAGCCACAATACACTGCCCAGCTGGTGGTGCAACTGCAAAAAGAGGCACAATCTCACAAGAAGTCACGCTTCCAGGGATTATGGCCATCACCCATGCATGGGTTTGAGGTCCCCACATCGTTCATGAAACGAAACAAAGACTATAGTCTGGAATAGATGTTAGTGTACTCCAGAAAAGGGATTTGGCCTGGCCAATGCCTGCAATACCTTTAATCGAGCAAGCAGGACAAAGTCATATCAAATGCAAGCGTGACCAGACCTTCTACAAATCCCATATGAGGATCTGAAGCCAAACTTTGTAAATTAAACTCAAATTAATTTTCATGTCCAGAAACTAGAGACCTACTAGCCCAGCTTGGTCCACTCCTTTGCTCCTGAAGTGGGAAGCTGCTTTCCTGCCTCTCCGAAGACTGTAGGAGGTTTTATCACTCTTTAATGGGATCAGACTAACCAACTGGTGTTTCAATATGGCCAGAGCTATCGGAAGTTCTCCTAGGTCTCCAAGGTCCAGCTCTTTTTTAAATAGATGACAACTTCCTGGTCCCATGACTTTTGCAACCCAAAACACACACATGCACAAAAAAAAACCTAACCCAAATCCCTTTGTGTGTTGTATTTCTATTAAAGGGTTTGCTGAAGCAAAGAGGGGCCATTCCCTGTAGTGAGGGAAAGGGGCAGCCGGCAGGGAAGGACACCCTCTGCCAGGCAGGGCTCCTGCGAGTGAACAGCATGAAATTTTCATGCAAATTTCCCACCAGGGCCTCTTGATTAAAGCTCCAGATTTCTCTGCCCTTAATGAATAAATCACTCAGCCTCGTTAGCGGAGTCTCTGGCATGAGGGCAGCAAAACATCACCTTTGCTGCTGAGTTGACCAAAGAATTGACATGAGCAGAGATAAATGTTGCTCTTAAACTTGTGCTGAAGAAGACATGAAAAAACACGTTAGCTCATAATCTCACACACAGCGACACAACATGGGGATAATTGAGATATAAGTGCTGCTCAGGCACCAACATCAGAATGATTACTTTTTTTTTTTTTTAGTAAGCTAACACACCATTTCCAAAGCAGTGAAGCTGTTAATAGGAGCTTTTTTGGTTTGGTTTTTTACTTTTTTTCCCCCTAGGTATAAGTGTTCCCCAAGTCTTTTGGGAACTGGCATTTTCTTCTAGGATGGGATGTGGCTCTGGGGGAACCTTTTGTACAGCACCAAAGAAAAAAGGGCTCTGAAAATGGCCACTTGAAATAGCTCTCATAAATCTAACACCACGGGGCTGTGTGTCCTATGTTTGCGCAGCCCAGGGAGCAGCCTGGACCCTCCCCACATGTCCCCAAGGCCTGCACCAATGGTACTGCCAGCCCTCCCCATCCTTCTGGAAACCAGCTGAGCACAGCGTGCCCTGCCTTGTGCCCCATCTCCCCTGGGCTGGTTGGCCTCAACCCAAGCACACAGCCACCACCAGCAGCTGATGGGGCTGATGCTGCTGCCTGGTGAGCTCCAGTAGCTCAAGCCTGTCCCGTAACACACATCCCGTGGCTGTTGTACAGCCCAGTCCTGTTGGAGCCTTTTGGACTTTGCTGTGCTTCGTGAAGCTCCACAAGCAGGACAAGTAAATTTTAAAAAGACACCTTGTCTAGAAACGAGGGCAAAGAAGAGAAGAAGACATAACAATTCTCGCAGGTTTTTTCCTCTGGACAATTTTTAGATGATGGTGATGCAGGAGCAAGCAGCTGGGGAGAAGGGAGGGAGGATACAGATGAGCTGTGGGCTGCAAGTTTTCTTGGGCATGGCATCCAAAAATTAATAGTTGCCCCTGTGAATTTAAGGTGGGATTTCCTAGCTGGTTGATTTCGCTCATCAAACTCATTAATCAAAAACCTACAGAGAACACCAATTACACATTATTTGGGCTTTGGGGCCATTAAGAGACTTTTTTGCAACCTTAACATCTTGATACCGTGAGGAGCCAGAGCTGCCGTTCAGAGCACAGTCCTGCCTCCGGGCATCTCCCTGGGGAGCCGTGTTTCCTATCAGGCTGAAACAGCCTCTTCTTCTTCTGGGGGATGAAATTTGCTTTGTCTGCTTGGGGTTTTTGAGTCCCTCCTGTCTCATACATGGCTGACAAAAATGCACTCTTATCAGAACTGGATAAAACTGATCACAGCGTCCTTTCTGGTCTTTGCTTTTCGCGGCTTGTTAATTTGCTCATTCGCATGAGAGCTTCAAGGTGAACCTTGGCTGAGAACAAACCTCAGTCTGTCGCATCGGCAAAGTAGTTTGCTGCATAAGACGGGTCTTCTCTTTGCTACACTACAAGGATTTAATGTTTACCTCTACATTTGCGAGGGGCATTGGATGTGTTTCACACATGTGCCCCAAGATCCCTCTTTGATGAGAACCACTGGGGTAAGCGGAGACAATCAGGATTATGGTTTCAAAAGCACGTTCCTGATCTGGACTAAGAGGTGAATGGAGGTGCCCACAGCCAGTTGTTTCCACTCTTCTGAACTTCTTCCAGCTTTGCATGACCATACTGGCTGCCCCTGCCCTGCATTTCCTTATAGCACCAACATGCAGTGCCAGCAGCACTTCCCATGCTCCTGCAGGCCTTGGTGCTTCATCTGTGGCTTCAGCCAGTGGTGTCCCTGGGGCAGAGCTCTGCACTGGCTGTCCCCAGCTCTGACCACCATGTGTGGGAGGATGTGGCTATAGCTGGATACCGTGATACGCTGGTGGGACTTGAGAGAGGTCCCCCTGGAAACAAGAAAAAAGTCCTCCTCCTCTTCTGAAGGAGCCAACGTCTTGGGTGCACCAACCAAGAGAAGGCGCATTTGCAGGGCTAAAGAACTCATGAAGCTTAAAGCATCAAACACCACACAGCCAGCTCTTCAACTGCCCTGCCAGTCAGCCTGCCAGGAGTCACTCTGCTTCTCATCAGAAGGTCCAGATGTGGTACCAATAAGTAGAAGGGACTGTGACTCTCCAGAATTCTACTTTAAGAGATGTAAAAAAATTGCCCCAGCTCTCTGGTTGGAGATTGGATTTGTCTGACTTGTTATCTGGAAAATCACATCCATAAATGTGGAGCTAAAGGTTGGTTTTGGGTTTCTGGCCTGGGATTCAGAGGCAGCTTATAACTCTCTTCACGGCTTTCTGGAGATCCTTAATGACTTTCTGGCTTCCCTAGGCATTGGTGCCCACAAATGTGGAAAACAGTATTTATTCTCCTTGCCAAAGCCCATCAGGTAAAACTATTTTGGCACAGGTAGATGTTCCTTTCTTCTTGCTGCAACAGTAGAGGAAGGCTCTAATTACTGACATTAACACTCGAGGCTTTTTTTAGCATTTATCTCTGCCTCTCACATTGAGTTCTCCAGCCTCCCATCACCCTGTGCAGAAGTGTGGGTGCCTTCCCAGCCTTCTTGCCCCACACTGGGTCTCCACTTGTGCCTGCTGAGGCTGCTCCCCTTCTGCCTGCAGCTTCCTCCACATCCTGCCTCACTTCTCCCTTGCTGCCTTGGCTTGTTACACCAGCCTTTCCCAACTCTTTGTTCTACTCTTGATAGAAGGAGAAAAAAGCAACTTTTAAGTCCAAAAGAACTTTTCTGATTTCCACTGGCTCTGTTTGGTTTTGTCCTGGAAGAGTCCTTGGCGTTTGGGAAGGGGTTGGATGCAGCCTTTGTGTCACCGCAGCACATCCCGCTGGTGGGACCACAGTGCAAGATGCCACAGTGCTCATCTGCCCTGCTGCAGCACCAGCCTCCAGGCTGAGCTGAAATAATCCCTTCTTAACCCAGCAGGCAGCTAGAAAAACGTTATGAAGATTCACTTCCCACTTTCTGCATTTGCCAGCAGAGTGAAGGAGATGCACAGGGCAGCTCCTGCCCCTCTCTGCCCCCGTGCCTCTCCACAGCCCCTCCTGTTTTATATTTTACCTTCACTCTCTTGCATTTATCCCAGCCAAAACTCACTTTTAATTTTGATTGACAAAATTTCCTCAAAATCTTTCGATGAGTGCTTGCCAGCATTTCAGGGACACAGCATCTTCTAAGCAAATCTCTCCATCCCTTTCCCACCCTCACATGAGTCGAATCCTGCCCAAATCTCACCATATGGCATTAAACCTACTTGCTATACACCCTCATACTGGTATTACTACCTACAGGTGCCAGCCCTATCTGTTTCCTATGGGATTCCTTGTCACAATTAGCTTTTGCAATGATGGTACACTTTTTAGGCACTCACTGACACACTTCTTTAAGGAACCCGTGCTGCAAACACTTTGAAAAGTAACTTTATCTATTCAAATTAAACATGTAATGGCATTAAAGCAAACTTTTGAAAAAGTGGATGAAGTTTTGAATGAAGCAAGTGGGAGTTTTGTCAGTGACCTCAGTCAAGCCAGGGATTCAACCAGAATTTGAGGGGGGGAGCTCAGATGAGCCGATAATAGACACAAGCCAGCTGTGAAAGCAGGATCTGCAATCTCAACCTGAACTCCCCCGTCCTGCAAAGATTACAGAATGGCTCTACACCTAATTGCTGTAAGAGTAGCTGTAGAGTATTGTCTACATCTTCTGCAATTCCATTACTCGATGAAGGATGCTTCTGATACAAATGAAAGGGAAAAAAAAAAAAACAACCCACCAAAACCCACAAGTATTATCCTGCCTTATGCACTTATGAAATGAGAATGTTATTACAGCAGAGAGGAATTAAGCTACAGTGCTGATGCTCTGTCGCGCTGAGGGTTTACAGAGTGGTAATTAAGAGAAGCACTTTCTGCATAAGAGAGCTCTTCTGCTGCAAAGGAAGAAAAAAAACCAATTCTGCTCGTTTTAATCAGGCATTGATGGATGGCATTAATCAGTTGCGATAACGCGTCAGCATCTCCCTCGTGCTAGAGCTCTGCAGATCTCCTGGAGATGCTGGGTAACCCTGGCACACTCACTTTCAGCCTGGACCACAGCCCACGTCACTGGGGAAACACACAGAGGTTTCAGCAGGCACCAGATACAGCCCTTTCCAGACCTATTAGGACGGGGAAACACCAGCCCCGCTGTTTATTTATTTAAACATTTCCAGCATGGCTTTGAAACCCTTGCTGCTTCACGGACATTAAACCCTGGGGTCTCTGTGCAAACACAAACAAAGGCAAACCCCTTCCACCAGGTGAGGTCACTCATCCTTGTGGGCATTAATCACTGCAGCAAATTCCAAAGCAAGTCACACAAGCTGGACACATGTCTGCAGCAGAGACGGACTCGAAAGATTTTAAATGGCGAGTCCTTCTTTCCCAGGTGGTCCTTGTCCACCTCCACAAGCAGCCTGGCTTCTGGAGGCTGCAGAGAGGACATCAGGAGCAGTGGGGTGCTTTGAAGACCTCTTTGCAACCAAACACAATGCAGCACCAGGAGCATTCATGCCTGGGAGGCTGGGGACTCCCCTTCTCTCCACGCTGCAGGTGGGGAAGATGAGCACAGCCAGGATAAATCCTACATTACGCTCAAAGCCAGCAATGCTGGTTGCACAAAGTGAGGTGACCTGGGAGGACTGGGTGTGAGTGGGGTTGCTCACCATGCAATGGCAGAACCACATTTAAAACGGTCTCCAGGGCTACAGTCCATGATGGGCATCAGGGCTCAACCCAAAACCTGCTGAAGGTCATTGAATCCTTCGGAGGTTTCCACCTGCAGATAAAGAGCAGAGTTGGTGTCTCAAAGGGGATGGATTTGTGATTGCTTGGTTAAAGTTTCTAAGCAGAAGTAAAGCAGAGAGACACGAGGGTAAGAGAAGAAGAAAAAGTAGAAAAAATGCCTGTGCTTAGACAGGTTGAGTTTTGGTTGGTTTGGATCTGGCTTTTATGGGACAGCTTCTGCTCAACATGAAGGAAAAGAAAAAAAATCACAAACCACAGTGTGGTTTTAACTTTTAACCAGTTCTTAAAGGAAACCATGGGTCACACCTTTGTCATGTTGAGTTGTACAAGCCCATGAGGACTGCAGATGGCTTCCCCCACTGGCCTCCCAGGCAGCAGATGGTGCAGGTCCTGCCTTTTCCCCCAGCCTGGGAACAGAAGATCCTCCAAAGCTCTAGGATAGAGAAGGCTGATGCTAAACACATCCACCAGGACTTTCCGTCCAGCCTCTGTTGTGTGCTGGGGGTGATGAAGAAGCCAGCACACAGTCCCCAGCCTGGAGCTTCACAGCAAAATGCAGCTTGTTGGGAGGTAACTGAGCAATCAGTGCCAAGTGATAACACTGCACGTGTCCTTCCCAGGGACAAGGGACAGGGAAGGAAGAGGGACTCACATTTGCCAAGATTTTAACAGTCTGCTGCAAAGTGTTCCAATACAAGAGCTAGACACACTGCAACCTTAAAGCATGGGAATAGCTGAGAACAACCTTTGCTTTTATGTAAAATGTAAAGCAAAAAAAAAAAAAAACCAAACCAAAAACCACAAAAAACCACACTTACGAAAAGCAGCAGCAAACAATTCCAAGCTTATTGGCCGATTCACACGGTTTCAAAGGCTGAGTCTCTGACTCTTTCTTTTTTCTTTCTTTTTTTAAACCAAGGTTGAATGTCTCTCAGAGTTATTGTTTAGATTACAGTCTTGTCTTGAAAAAGGATATATCTACCTCTCCGTGCCAGTAATGACAAATGTTGCTATTCACATCTCATTGGAGGTGCTAGAAGAAAGTAAGCGCCACCTGTAAATAAGCTGCCTCAATAATTAATTGCCAGCACATACAGCACAATAGAAAAGCTCCAGAAATAAGTTATTGCAAATGCGATTTCAAACTAACAGTGCATGAATAGCTTTTGAAAAAGCCTCCGAAAAGCAGACTCTGCTTTTCAGAGAGAGCTAAAACACCACCAATCAACTTGTCTCTGCTTTCTGAATGGGAGGTCTCAGCCTGTTCCACTTCGGGAGCCCCCATCAGCAGCCCCTATTTGGCAAAGAAAAATAAGGGGTTCAAAATTAGCAGGTATGAGTGAACAGTGGTATGTTCATAGGGAGCAGAGGAGAGGAGGGAGTGGTGGGTGGCTGGCTGGCTGACCCACTGTGGTCAGAGAGAAATGCCATCGTACAGAGAGAGCAGCCACACGACAACCACAAGCATCCTCTGCCCAGGGATTCATCCAGCAGCAATGGGAAGAAGAGGAGGGTGAGGAAGGCAGGATCTCTTCTAGCCCACGTCAGGGAGCACAGGCATTATCTGCAGCCTCCCCTGAAAGTGCAAAGGATGAGGCACGTGGAGAAGACAAGTTTTAACAAGGCTGTGCTGCCACACACTTGGCCTCCTCAGAGGAACATCTCAACACTCTATTTATCCCTCAAACCACGCAACCACAGGTACATCCCAAGGTGTCAGGACAGCAGACAAGCAAGGGCTTGGGATACACTTTAGCACGGACTTTAGGCAAGGCACTACCATGGTTACATACACGGCTGTGAACATGTGCATCCAAAAGCCAGACTCTTCAAAAGAAGGTACAAAAGGAAGGACATGGGGTGATTGATGCCCCAAACCTGTCAGTATTTAAGGGTCATTTGGACAATGCCCTTAACAACATGCTTTAACTTTTGGTCAGTCCTGAACCGGTCAGGTAGTTGAACCAGGTGACTGTTGTAGGTCCCTTCCAACTGAAATCTCTTCTATTTTATTCCATCATTTAGGACAATTCAAAGCTCACTTTAAGATATAGTTAGCAAGTAGTGGAGGGACGGCAGTGAAAGGAAGCAGGGAGGAGAAATTGTAAATAGAAAAGAAAGGAAAAAAAAATACACATCCAAGTGAAATTTATAATTCCTATATAAATGAAAGGAGAGGTAATGATGCACATCAAACTAATGAAATTATTCTGCAGACTGACTGCTAGCTAATGAAATTGCTTATTTAGCATACATTAGCTGAGCTGCAACTGGCATTTCACTGCACTCGCATTAGCCAAAACTCTTCCCGTCAGCAAAGAGAAAAATGCCACAGGGTAGAAAAAGACAGCTTTATCTTACACTATACCCACCACGAAGTGCAGCCAGAACCAGAGGTTAGCCAAGGCACGGGGTCAGCTGCAGGGGATGCTAAGGCTCAGCTCTGGTTTTTCAGCAGCTCCAGGTCAGGCGTGCTCTGATTGTGAACCGAGGAAAATGTTCTTCTGATCTGACGACCCTGTTCATGAGAGCTGGAGCAGAGAAGCCAAATCACATTTCTTCTGGTTCACGGATAACCAGCAGGACTGTTGTGTGGCTGGAGCTTCATTATTTAGCAATTTTGCTGAGGACAGTTAAGCTATATTAGGATGCAGCTCTCCACAAATGTAGGCCAATAGCTCTAGGATCAGATCAACACACAGCTCTCTATGCACACACCCTCCCACACCCAGGGTGCCTTTCTTACCTTTGAAGCATGATGGACTCCAGACAAGAAGTTAAGGTACTTCAGGTTTTAAATGTTTATAAATGGGTTGTTGGGTTTTTTTCTGGAAACACGAAGTCAGAGGTTGGCATCACCTGTGAAGCCCACAAAAGACCTACTTGTAGTTTGAGCCAGGAACAGGAGGTAGATGGCAGCCAACCATGTTGGGAGGCCCAAGAAACTGTCCTGTTGCCCATCCCATTTTACATCCTGGTAGTGCGGGTCTGCTCTCCCATATCACCACGGTGAGGCTGAAAGCAAACGTCCTGAGTGGAGCCACAACTGTGTTTTCACCTTTCTAGGGTATTTCACCATCTCTGTCACTCAGCGTATCCATGGGCACAACTACATGACACCAGCCACAGCCTGACACCATTCAGATGGACAGAAGAGCCTTCATAAGGCCTCCAGAGAGCAACCCCCCTAATGGCAATTACTGCTTTTGTAGAAAAGAATTAGTGGTTAATGGTAAAAAAGTACCCACACAGGAGCTGACAGGTGCTGTTATGGAAAACTCTCCCCCCTGTTTGCTTCAGGTCAGTTTTAAGGAGCCTTTGGGAGCACGATGCTGTCACGATGCTGAAGTTCAGCCGTAGGTAAGTGCTGAATCACAGCAAACGTCTCACTTAAATGTGAACCTCATTCTGGATTTGAGAGACAGATGGGATTAGATTATTTTTTCTGAATTTTAATCAGCTAATATACACATTTCCTCATCAAATGATGTAATTCTTAATCAATACTTAAAACTTTAAAGTATGTGAATTTATTGTAATTTTTTTTGGCATTTCTTTCCATTCCTTGCACCTAAATTGCAAAAGACCAGATAACTTGACTGAAAAGCTCTCCATCATGCATTTTTGTCCCTCTACATTATGATTCAAGGTAAAACACCCAGGAAACTTTATCTGGGTCTGCAACCCAGTGAAAAAGTGCCTAAATTCAGTGCCTAAAAAAGTCCTCCTCTAAATGCCAAAGTGCTGGTTTCTGTGTTACCCAGTCATTGCTGAATAACCACCCCGAAATCTACTGTGTTTTCTTCATGGGTGAAACAATCCCCATCCATAAAAGCCATAAAAGGTCTTTGGGACAAGACCTGCAACATCAAACTGAAAGACACATAAGTCAAAGCTCTGCTCCAATGATCAGCTGAAGCGTTGCAGAACAAGAGAAATGGTCTCCACTTCCCACAGATCAATGTTTCTTCAATCCCAACCCTTCAAGGTCAGTTAAAGTTTTCAAAACGTACTTGACAAAAGTTGTGCAGCTTTAGGAAGCAGCCGCCTCTCCGGGGCCCCGGCTCATCTGAATAGCGTGCCCTAACCTTCAGCCTGTCTTGATGTCTGATTCCCTGCTTGGATCTTATTATCATTACTCACTGGGGAGACCAGGTATGTTTGAAGGGAGCCAAGTCTTCCAGCTTGTCAGCTCTGAAATATGTTGCCTGAGGCTGCCCAGGCTCTTGTTATTCCTTATTCAGTATGTGGGCTAAGGCTACCTGCAGCTCTCACCCTCTTTGCTGCGCAGATGGATTTATCTTTTGCCCGCTGCCGTTTACAAAGAGGGGAGAGTTGTCTGCACCATCGGACACGTGCAGCCTTCAGCCATAGGAAACACAGCTTTATTCAGGATTGCAGTGCCTCAAAGGGACAGAGGGAACCTTGCCCAGTGAAACCTGGCAGCAAAGCCAGCCCAGGCTCTCTGCTGGCCTGCAGCTAGACATGCCTCTCTAATTTATTTACTTTTCACCTTCAGTCATCCGTTTGTCACTCTCCGTCTATCTCCTTTCACAGTGTTACTTGAAGAAAGGAAGTCTTGCTGTCAAACGAAAGCATCGCCACCCAAACTCTCATCCCACACCAGCACGTGTCCTCCTGCTGGTGGGGCACCAGCTCTGGGGTTCTGCAGCCTTCTGCCTGCGTCTCTGCAGCAGAGCACTTCTGAGATGCACACCACCTTGCACGAGCACCCGACACTGCAGCTTTTGAAACATATGCACTCACCACAGGATGTCCCTGCGTGTGGACGTGTCAGGACTTCAGAGCACAAGGCGCCAATGCAGATAACAGCAGGGCTAGGAGATCTGGGGACAGGCTCTCTCCAGCACAGGGCAGCTCTGCTGGCACCCTCCTCCAGACCCATTGGCATTGGCCACCCCAGAGGGGAGGATGAGTGAGCGGGACCCCAGTCTGGCACCCCTGACCCATGGCGTGGAGCCACATGTGGTCACTGCACCCTGGTAAATGCACGTTTACATTTGGTGGCAGTGAAACCCCGAGCACCAGCCTGGGTGTAACTGATGTCCCACACCAAGGTAAATGCTTTGGCTGTGGCCAGGCACCACGTTGGAGGGAGATGTGGTGTCACCATCTCCAGCCCCAGTATGGAATCAAGAAGAAACAACATTTGGACACCTGTGGTCCAGGCTGCCCTGCCCGGACCACACTCACCACGTAGCCCAGGCTTTCCCAGGCTGCCTCTGCAGGGGGTGAGTGCAACTGAGTGAAATCAGTTCATGCTGCAGTTTTTGGGTGAAGTCAGACCTTTAAGCTAAAGTGAGAGCTTCCAGCTGATGTCAAGAGGCTCTCATGAACATCTAGGAGCCGAAAGCCAAGCCAGACCCAGGGATGCTCTGTGTTGCTGTGAGGATGGTCGCAAGGGTGGTGTACCAGGATGGGGCTACCTGCCATAGAAGGGGTAGAGAGTGAGGAACCCCAGCGAGGGGTCTCTGAGGAGAGTGAGCAGGTCCAGGGACATGGTACGGGGATGTCCTTGTCCTGTGACACAGGGTCACCTGTGCCACTGGCTATTACTTCTACAGCAGGAGCTGCCAGGAGGTCATATCATTCCAGGTTGTAGGAGGAAAGTTGCATTTCCCTACGGGGAAACAGAGGTCTTTCTCACAAATCTCAGCTGGGAAACCTTCCTTTTATAAAGAAGTCTTAGGGAAAAAAGCAAAGAAAACCTAAAAAACAAAAAAACAAAACCAAACCTTTTATGTTTGAAGGCTGTTTCCTCTGCAGTCGCTCTGACACCACATCCAAGCCTTTCCCGGGTGTTGAAAAAAGCAAAAAAAACCCAAAAAACCAAAACCCAAACCTTTTATGTTGGAAGGCTGTTTCCTCTGCAGTCGCTGACACCACATCCAAGCCTTTCCCGGGTGTTGCTGCGGCTCAGACATCGCTCCATCTAGTGGAAATCTGCTGGAAAGTGTCACCTCCGGCAGCGCAAGGACCCGAGCAGGACCAGGGCGGTGAAAGATGAGGGAGGGTGACACAGAGAAGGCTCCAGGCCAGGCTTCACCTCGCTGCTGGGGACAAAGGACACGGGCGGCCAAGCTCCAACCTTCTTTTCTGCTGCAAGACCTGCGGATGCTGTGGTTGGGTGGGGAGGATGCCCAGGAGAACTGACAAAGACAAAACAGGAATTAAGATGTTACCAGTTGCTTAGCCCTAAATGTCTTCACAAACCCACTGGACTCGAGGAGCACGTGCTCCTGGTCCATCTCGATGCAGGCAAACTGCAAACTCTGCCCTGATTTGAGCAGAAAGTTCTCTGCCTTCCCACAGCGTGCTCCAATGAGCCAGTCACTGCCTGCTCCAACCCCCCCTTCCAATTTTGGGGGTGCACCTCCCTACTAAATTTAGCCCCTAATTTGTCATTTTCCTTTGATTTTTCTTAAAACTTCCTGAAAAAATATATTAGATCAGAAAGCAAGTTTTAAACTCAGGGTAAAAATGGGGTATTTGCAACTCACTGGCTGCTCTGTAACTTCTCCCACCACACTAACAGCCAAACAAACAGGTTAAAGACCGCTTCAACCACAGAATGAGAAAAATATCCGATTCCACTAAAAATAAAAAGGAAGAACTGGAAGAAATCACATGAGAAAGAGGGGGGAACCAGGATGTGGGGTTATTCACATTTTTAGGTAAGCGAGGCTGATGCAATAGCTCTTTGCAGGTGCACAGGTTGGTTTTCTTGTCCGTCCTCCTCCCTTCCCCGATGTCTCCCTAACCCACTGGCAGCAGCGATAACGAGCCCAAAGATACCCAGCCATGTAAAAACAGGTGTTTTCATCAAATGCTGGCCTTCAATGTCCTCACTGAAAGACTAAACATGTAACGCCTATCTGTGAAGCTACACACAAGAAAGTCCCCGGGAAGCAGGTGGTGTTTGTGCTGCTGTGCTACAAACTGTTTCTTTCTCGTGGGGTGAGCAGAGAGATGAGATTAGCTTTTACCTGGCCAAGTGCTGTCACTCCAGTTTTAAATGGGAAGAGTCAGACAAGTAAATCAAGGTCATGGACGCAATTTCACATTGGTGCAGGGCTGACATTGTAGGTTTTGGTTGATAGACCCTCTCTTGCCACGTCCCAGGCCTTGCACAGATGCTAGACCATGGTCAGCAGTGCTGGTTAAAGCTCAGGCTTAGCACAAAAGGTCCAAATTCACTGCCACAGCTCAGGCAGTACCCAGCATCCTGGCCTGGAGGCTGGTGTCAGTGTTTTGAAAGATGTTTCTAACCTCAGGATGCTTCTGGAGGGGAACTACGTGAGGACAGCAGAAGTGACTCAGCCTGTCATCGCTGTCTGCACTTTGTAATTATAATATATAGCACTTTCCTCCAGGAGCTGCACACACATTAATGAAGCGAGTCTCACACCAGCCCTCTGCGGGAGGCACCAGGAACCCTGTGTGACCACCGGGACAACGCGCACGGAGACACAGGCAGGCAAGGGGTCCCAGCTGAGGTCTGAGCAGAGGTTGTACAGCAGGGATGGGGATAGGTTTGGATCCCCCTGCTCTCACTCCACGCTCGCATCACTGAAGGCAGCAGGCTGTGCCAGCAGCTCTCAGAAGGCAGGTCAGCCTTCTCAACTGAAGGTTCAGCGGTTCATCAGGGACCCTCTTCCAAAACCCAGCTATTTCTCTCAGTTCAGCCCGGGCAAAGTTGTAACTGGAAACAGCATCAGTCGGTGGAGGCATTGGCAGGATGGATTTTTGCAGTTTTAAAAGTGGCCTGAGCTTTTGTACTTCATGGTGGAGAAACACCTCACATTGTCCAACTTCCCTCGGGCAAGCAGAGTTGGAACAAGGTGCCCTTTCTTACAGGATAGATGGGTAGAGGTCATCACTCCCACACGCGGGTGGTAGTGTCACAGAATCACCTCCGGAGATCATCCAAACACCCTACCCAAAGCAGGTCTACCTAAAGCAGGTTGCACAGGAACTTGTCCAGGTGGGTTTTGAATGTCTCCGGAGAAGGAGACTCCAGGAAGGTGCCCTGGTCTCTCTGTCTCCACCTGCAGCTGCCCCTGCCCTACAGAGCTATGTGTACAGCTATGTATTGCTGGCTGATTCCTGCGCAACCCATCTCCCAACGGACAGGATTAAGGGATGGATGTTTTAATCCCATGTTAGCTACTCAGAATCACAGAATCACAGAATATTCGTGGTTGGAAGGGACCTTTGAGATCATTGAGTCCAACCACAAAAAAAAACCAAACCAAAAAAAAACCCACAAAAAAAACAAACCACAAAACCACACCCACCCACAAACAGACACAAATGAACAACCCTGGGCACTAGAGCATGCCCTGAAGCGCCATGTCTACACGTTTCTGAAATACCTCCAGGGATGGCGACTCCACCACCGCCTTGGTTCCCTCCGTACTTACCTTCTCCTCACCTTCCCAAGGTGGATGCAGCTTGTGCTTTTGGACTGCGCAGGGAATTTGCACAAGCTTTACACGTACAGACAATTCGGGCATCCCACTCTACGCTCAATTCTCTCTGATACACCTACCACCCCTCAGCTCTCCCTTGGAAACGGAGCCCCTGGAAACAACCCCCTGGATGCTGTGGCAGCTGGGAGACGGCAGGAATAATTTTTTTTTTATTATTTTTTTTTTTTTCCCCGCCGCGCTCCCCGGGGCCGCCGACCTTTCCAACCCGGTAGAGAGCTTTTTTATCCCCAGGACAGGCACCAGGTCCAGCAAGCAGCCGGAGAGGACTTTGTCACTGGGGTTTGGGTCGGTTGTTTTTTTTTTTTTCTCCTCATTTTCTAAATACCCAGTCGATGTTTCACAGAATCAGAGAATCTTCATGGTTGGATCTTCCACAAAAAAATAACTAACAACCCACAAACAGACACAAACCAACAA
>NW_015090864.1:7516767-7542310 GCF_001431845.1 Calidris pugnax
TTTTCCTAAGAGAAAAGCCCAGTGTGAGGAAAACCCCCTGGTGCGGAGCGGAGCGGGCGGTGCGGGCGGGCGGAGCGGGCGGCAGATGGCAGCAGAGGCCGCGCCAGAGACACATCTACACATTTCTCAAACACCTCCAGGGATGGTGACTCCACCACCTCCCTGGGCAGGCTGTTCAGTGTCCGACCACTCTCTCTATTAATTCTTCCTAATATCTGATCTAAACCTCCCTTGTCACAACTTCAGACCATTTCCTCTGCTCCTGTCATTATTCCCTTGGGAGAAGAGGCCAACCCCCACCTCTCTACGCCCTCCTTTCAGGGAGCTGTAGAGGGCAATGAGGTCTCCCCTCAGCCTCCTCTTCTCCAAACTAGACATGCCCAGTTCCCTCAGCCTCTCCTCGTATGGTCCTCTAGACCCCTCACCAGCTTGGTGGCTCTCCTCTGGACACGCTCAAGCACTTCAAGTGCAAGTCCTTCTTGTAGTGAGGGGCCCAGAACTGAACACAGTACTCAAGGTGAGGCCTCACCAGTGCTGAGTACAGAGGCACCATCGCTGCCCTGGGACCAGGGATTTCTGGGACCAGCCATGAAAAAAAAATTTCTTGTTGTCACTTCAAAGACACTCATTCTTGTGAAAGTTGATCTTCTTGTTAGAGTAAGCCTTATTTATGGCATAAGCTATTAATTTCAATTCCCTTTATCTCTGGGTTGTTTTTTTTCTCTCTCTTGTTTTCATTTCGTGGTTGTGTTTCCGTAGGTGACTCTGTCCTTGTGGCTCTCAGCATCCTTGAGACATTGAGACAGCACAACTGTTTAAAGTTATGAAAATATAGTTTAAGGAAACCTTAACATGGCCTGCAGAATACAAGGCAACATCTTCATGAAAGACAGAGCAGCCTGTTAAGCACTGCAGCACTACAATTGTACGGGTAACGTTACATATGTTTTTAATGTTTTTATCATAGCTGCATCACTCTAGCAAATTGTAGGGTACAAACTATGCAACAAGACATAATTAGGAGCACTACTTATTTTAATTAAGGTGTATTAATAGCTAGAGTATTCTAAATCCCCAGAGGTGCAGCAATAGGTCTCTACGGGAACGTACGCAAAACGTCCTCTCCTCGTATGGGGAATCTACTTCATGTGCTGTGTCTCCTGTGCAAAATGTACCCTCAGAGGAAAACAACTACCTCTTCTAAGTGCTTAGGAAACATTGCTGTGCTGGTAAACGTGAGAAACAAGAGTTTCAAGGGGAAAATATTGCTGTAACTCAGGGATTGAATACATGGCAGAAGAGTCTTTCAGTTCCTGACCTAATCCATATTGATGGTGAACAAGTTTTGCTGCTTGGTGACCCGGGAGCATCCCTTGCAGCCCACAGATGGTCTTACCTCTGGGCTGGCATCAGGCTGTGGTGACAGGGCAATTTTCCCCACACCAGACACACGATCTCACATCACCTTGACGCCCTCACCTTTAAAATCTGATCCCATTGATTGGATTCAAAAACCACAGGTGTCTACCAGGTAGGTGCCGGCGCCTGGGAGGGAGCCTCGGCTGGATGCAGGTCACAGCAAGGTGATCTTCAGAGCCATCCTCCAGTGAAATAAGCAGTAGAACACGGCAGATGAGCTGTTCTCCAGGAGCGCAGCAGTAGCCCAGCATGGGCACCTTCTGACTGTGCGAGAGGCTGCAAAGGGTCAGCAACAAACATTATCAGGGCACAAGGAGATGGGAGCAGGGATTTGTCCCTGGGGCCATCTGAAGGTAGGAATTAAGCCCAAAGAAAAGGGATCTGGTAAACAGGAATTATTTTTCTGTCTGATGCTGATGCCACATTTGCCTGCACCTTTCAGCTCATGCCACTTTTATTAGAGCTAAAACAGGAGAGAAAATGCTTAAGTGGCTTTGTTAAATTGCCACCGAGAATTTTAAGAGCAAAGCTGTAAAGTGTGAGTGTTTGTCCCTGCTTCTCCCGGGAAGGTTTTTCTAGGGGAAGAGGAATCCCACAGACCCCATGAGAGGAGGTTGCTCCTCAGGTCCCCGTCTCCCCGCACCGCTGCTGGGAGCACACGGCATCTCCTCCTCTGACGGAGGGACCAAAATCAATAGTATTGAAAAAGGAAAGTTAAATTAACGCAGTCCATATTAATGCTTATTAAACGGAGAGGAAAGCCTTTTCACAGCAACCTACGCAGACGCACACATCCGCAATTATCTTTTTAAATTCTAAATCAAAGCAAATTAGCAGCCTAGCGCTGAGCAGTAAACATGATTTGATTAGGCATTTCATATCCAGGATACAACAGGATTTTTTTGAATAACTCAATTACGCTCGTGAATCCAGCTTTCTCTGGGTTATGAAGAGCTCACCACCCGGCAATGACAGCTCAGCACACAGGGTCAGATTTTCAGCTACAGCTCCAGGTCCTGGAGTTGCCAAGTGCAAGGTCCTACCCCTGGGTGGGGGCAATCCCGAGCATCAGTACAGGCTGGGGGATGAAGGGGTTGAGAGCAGCCCTGCTGAGAGGGACCTGGGGACACCAGTGGGTGAAGAGTTGATGATGAGTTGGCAATGTGATCTCACAGCCCAGAAAGTTGATCATACCCTGGGCTGCAACAAAAGCAGCGTGGCCAGCAGGTTGAGAGAGGTATTCTGGCCTTCTACTGCACTCTTGTGTGATCCCACCTGGAGTACTGCGTCCAGCTCTGGAGTCCTCAGCACGGGAAGGACCTAGACCTGTTGGAGCAGGTCCAGAGGAGGCCCACAAAAATGGTCAGAGGGTTGGAACACCGCTCCTGTGAAGATGCGAAGAAATTTTTTGTGCTGAAGGCAGTGAGAAGTTCCCCCATCATTGGAAGTGTTCAAGGCCAGGTTGGATGGGGTTTTGAGCAACCTGATCTAGTGAAAGATGCTCCTGCCCAGGGCTGGAGGGAGGGAGGGCGGGGAGGACAGGGAGGGTGGAACTAGATGATCTTTGAAGGCCACTGCCAACCCAAACCATTCTATGATTCTAAGAATAACACCAACAACTTACTTATCTAACTCCCTATTTAAAAGCATGTTTCTAGCCCTGTGTGGTCAGAGGGTTGGAACACCGCTCCTGTGAAGATGCGAAGAAATTTTTTGTGCTGAAGGCAGTGAGAAGTTCCCCCATCATTGGAAGTGTTCAAGGCCAGGTTGGATGGGGTTTTGAGCAACCTGATCTAGTGAAAGATGCTCCTGCCCAGGGCTGGAGGGAGGGAGGGCGGGGAGGACAGGGAGGGTGGAACTAGATGATCTTTGAAGGCCACTGCCAACCCAAACCATTCTATGATTCTAAGAATAACACCAACAACTTACTTATCTAACTCCCTATTTAAAAGCATGTTTCTAGCCCTGTGACCAATGAGAAAAGCAAATGTCATAAATTTCAAATCAGCTTCTGGATGCCCTCTAGGGTGGCAACAGTGAGTGTTCACTCAAGTGAACCACATAATTTCAGGCGGTCCTTGCACAGACAACCCCTTCTGCGTGATGCTGCCAGACCAACAGAGAGGTCGGGAGGGTCCAGAGGAACTTTACAATGAGTTTTTCCACCACAAAGGTCATGGCTTTGTGCTCAAGAACTATATGGCAGGTGAACTCAAACATGAAACACAAGGATGTGTCTTTGGAGACTCAGCATACAAATGTCTCAGCATCCCATTAGATTTAAATATACAGCTTTAGACAAATGTTTAATGCTCACTAGGATTAGATATAAATAAATATATTCTTACAGGAGGGACATTTGTGTCCAGCAAACATCACACACTTGAATTTGTTGTGATGGTGGCTAAATAAACAATAAATCTCAGTTAATAAACCTGTCTGTAAATGGTTTGTTTCTCACAAGCTCTCTATGTATTCTAAAGGCGAAGCAGGAGGAGAACATCAGGAACACAGTGTTCTGCCAGGCTGCAGAGCCCAAGAAAATCAACAAACAAGATAAACCAGCATTAACGGGCTTGTTACAACTGCAGCAGAACAAGACTCCGGTACTCAATCATGTCCTTCCAAGCACTTTTTCCCATCCCACCCTAATGAAAACCCCTCTTGTGTTCAATACTGCCTTTAAAGCTGAGGGTTTGGCCATGCCTCTGCACAAGCAGCACCAAGTCAAACATGAGGAGCACGGGAGAGGTGGGGTGTGGGTGGCAGATTGCAGATGGACATGTTATAATTCCCTTCCTTCTTCCAGAAGGCAGCATCCTTGCCCTTGCCATGACCACAGAGCCCAAATTATCCTCTTTTGCTTGTTAGAAATCACAGGACCCTGAAACTATAGTCAGTTTTTCTGAGAAAGCATCACACTGGTGTATTATTCTGTGACACTGTCTTGCTTCTGTCTATTGTCACCTCCTACCTGTCTTTAAAAAGGCCTGGCAGTACCTATTTGTGTAGGAGGAGCAGCACGTTGAGGAGCTGCAGGTAATAATTATGATGGAAACCTTTGCCACACACCTTAACTGGTAATTTGTCACTCAAAAGAAGCTGAAGCTGTGGGTGACAGATGACAGTGCAGAACTTTTCAGACACCAGGAACATGTCCTACCCTACAGTCTGGCAGAGGACGGGTGGCAACCTGGGACTGGAAGAGCAGCACAAGGCAACAGCTCACACCATAAAGACTACCCGTACGTTCTATGCAGACACAATAACTGGCACTGTCACAGGATTCACTGCTGTGTCAAAGCAAGTCCCATACTCAGTGCCTTTTACGGGCAGGAGCCGCGAGGCAGCGATTGTTACTCTTTTTTAATGCTGCTGAGTTATTATTATGTTTTCATCCATGCTGGAATTGGGATTTGCTGCTAACGGGCAGAGCAGAGAATCGCAAGAGACAAGTCGGCAACGCGACCAGAGGTCTGGCTCTGGGGGTTTGCAGCCACAAACCACACTTTTTGGAAGAAAACTGCCACGAGGTGTGATGCCCATGGGGAGCACAGAGCAGTGTTAATGCAGGGGGGTGGGACTAGATGTCTGTGCTTCTCGCCGTGTTGCTCACTGGTAGGATGCCCAGCTGGCACTTGGTTACCCTCAGCCTCAGTGCTCTCGGTGTGGGTTTAAATTTGACCATAATCACAAGAGAGGTCAGTAGGGATACTTCCACACTTCATGTTAAACACGTCCTTTCATTCCCCAGGGGCTGAATTTCCCTAGACTTTCTTCACTGGATTCAGCAGCTGACGGGCAAAACGCAGGGAGAGCAATTCAGCCTTTGCTGACGTATTAAACTCTCTTTTAATGACACAAAGGGGTATATCGCTTTGCTAAAAACCCAAGGAGCCACATTCACTGCGGCAAAGCAAAACAGACCATCCACAGAAAGCAAGCAAGCAAGCAAAGCAGCACTGAGAGCAACAGCTCCTTCAACCTCCTTTGTCATTTCCCATTTGACAAGCAGAGAAGCCCAGAAATCACGTATTTCCACTATCAGACAGAACCCAGCACAAGCTGAGCTTTGGTAGAAGTGTTTATTAGTGGGGAAGAAACAGAATTAAATTCTTTATAGGTAGAAAAAGAGCTCGCTTTCTGCCTTTATATTTCCCACTCTGTGCTTTTTAAGTTTATAGGATGGTGCTATCAAAACGGCAATTTTCCTGACAGTCCTTTGAAGGACACACCTCTCCTTATACTTCTGCCCCTTTTTTTTCTTATTCCACTCACGCAGAGGATGCTTAAGATGGAAACTTCACTTCCACTTGGTAGGGGCTAGAACAGCTTTTTGCAGCTTTTACATGGAGGGTGGGTCATGGATTTCTAAAGGTCCACGTAAGTGAAGGTTAAACAATTAATAACATCAATTAAGTCACTGAAATAAATGACTGGACTGCCCTGGAGTGCTGCATGATGTTGTGCTAGCAATTCAGTTCATTAGAGGTGCTACCAGAAGTAGCTGGTAAGTTAGCAGCTATGCCCAGGGCGGTGCTTGAGGAAAAAATAAACTTGGAAAGTTTCTCTCTTTATCTGTTCAGAATTTAGATAAAACACAACTTTCTGCAGCGTTTCAGCAGTTATCCAGCAATGCTGCTGCAAAACTGGAAACGCCAATTCCCACTGCAGTTTCCCTGCAGTGAGCAGGTTTGACTACAGTGGTACAAAATCTTCTGTTTCTGGTTTGTTTTCTGTTAGTTTCATTCCAATTACCTTATTAGTTGACACTTCAATAATTCATTTTGCCTTCCTAGTCAAAAAGTGACAAACTAGTTTCATCAAAATTGACAGCTTGCAATATACTTCAATTTAAATGGAATAATTTACTAATTTGTCAGCTCCTAGAGGCTCCTAACCTCACAAAATGCCCCGTACACACCTTTTTGGGAGGAGGCTACATTTTGTTTCATTGCTTGTAGGCATTAGCATGAAGTTTTCCCTGTTGCTTGGTATTATCCCTGCATCTCTTTCAAAGCATGGACGATAGCACTCTGCCTCCACAGGATGCTCAGCTGTACCAGTGACTCAGTTCTTCAGAGCCATCCCAGCAGGTACCATCACATCTATTACATTCCCTTGGGGTCCTCATTGACCCAACTATTGTATTTCATTTAGCCCTTAGGCCTTTCTTGGTTCTTAGAAAGTCCCTGCATCTCACATCCATGTGCAAATAGGTTTTATAATGGCTCTGTAAATGGTCTATCACTTGAAATGAACCTGCAGAGAGAAGCACCACAGCCCCAGCCCGTGGGCAGGTTGTGTTCCCTTGCTGTTGTACTGCTCATGGGGGTTCACAGAGCCCAGCTCACTCATGTAGGGGAGCAAGTGTGCTGGGAGGGATGATATCTTTCAATTAATCAGATGATATCGCCAGATAAAATACAGGAGTTTTCAATCACAAAAATCTTTCTCCAGGTGCACACATGATCCAGAGCTTGGCCACTTTGACCATCCGTTCCAACTACCCTAGGAAGAGGTACTTGCTATCCTTGTAAAGCCTTTTCTGGTATTTCTGGGTTGTCACAGCTGTAACAGTGCTTCCAAGAGTTTGTTAATATTGGCATTTCGTCACAAATGTAAACGAATGGGCATTTGATGGAGCTGGCATTTGATCAATGTGCGTTTCTCTGCCTTAAAGCAAAACACATCAGAGCAGTTTACAAGCATTGTTTTCTTCTACCTAACTTCTGTCTCCCAGATCAAGAGAGACACTTCTTTTAATACCTGGACTTTATTATATCGTCTGTTCCACCGAAGTAGAAATGCAGTGTGCAATAAAACACTTCTTGGCACGGCAGGGGAGGAAATGAAGCCACATCAGTCACTGCTGACCGAGAGGGAAGGGCTCTGTAAAACGGGCACGTTGGGACATTCATTGGAAATAAACTCTGGGGGACTTGCTAGTGAGCAAACTGCGTGATTTCCTCTCCGGAGCCGAGCTCTGACCCCTCGTTCCTGCGAGGAACAGACAAATCGAGGAGCACAGGCGGAAATGAGAGCTGCTGCTCACGCTGCAGACAGCATCCTGGAGGGTTTAGAGTCTGATCAGAGGCTGACGACACAAAATATATTACTTTTAGTGCCCTCAGAAGCATTTTTAATATCCTGGATAGTTTGTATACCACGCTGGGCATTCTATCAGAAAGATGGCAGTGTTTGGGAGGCCAGGTAAAGCAGTCTACAGCCCAACAAGAGCTAGCATTACTTTACAGAACACGGAAAATTCTGAGCAGGTGAAAAATACTTGTGTATTTTTCTTCAGAGGGTTCTTCCAGGGAAGGCAAACTGCTTTCACCTGGTCTCTTGCCTGGTGTATCCCTGAGCTCCTCCTCCTTTCTCTGCTCACGCCTGGTCTCTGGAAGGCTGATGGGTTGCCCCACGGATGAATCCTGCCTTCCCAAATGTAGCTCAGATCCAGAGCTTTTCTGACAAAGCCATTTCTCTGTCTTCTCTCACAAAGGGATTGTAGGACGTAGTCGTCGCCCATAAGAAGCTGCGAGTTTGTCGAATTTAAATGCCAAATTCCAAATGCCATGAAAATGGTGAGGAGGTATTCATTGTTTAGTAAGATGTTTTTACTATCTGGAAAGAGAAACCTCCTGCCCACCAGAGAGGGCTGAGCAATTTCCTACAATCCTGAGTTGAATGAAATCAAGTGGGGCTCAGCCCTCTAAGGCCATCGAGAGCAGGGAAGGAAACCTCTGTTCCATCTCCTTCCTCTTTGATGTAGCTGCAGCACTTAAAAGTGTTTTAGTTGACATACTAATAAAATCTGACCTCTGGAGCTTAAAATAGGGTGTGTTTTTTTCCCTTTTTGGCATAGCTTGCTATGAGGAAACATCCCTGTCTGATCTGGGGTGTCCCCTGACTACCCTGCTTTCCCCTGGCAGACACAGCCTGGTCTCCTTCTCACAAAACACTGCCTGATGATCAGAGATGTAACACACTGATCAGGGAGGGAATACTTTTCCAAGCACCACTTGCTCTTCACAATTGTCTGCATACATACTCCATAGGTTAAAATTCCCTTGGCAGAGCTCTGAGCATCTCCCGAGGGCTCAGACAGTCTCTCTCCACTTGGCTCCCTCTGGGAAAAGCTCCTGTATCCCACTGAGGAATCTTCTCAAACATGCCTTTCCCTTGAGAGGGTCCGTTGTATTTCAAAGAGACGCTGGATTGCTTTCTTTAAGAAAAAGAAGGCACTTTCCCAACCCACATAGGTGCTAGCACAACCCACTTTTCCCTGAACAGCCAGCACACAGATCCTATCCCCTCCTCCAAAGAGTTTGGATGGGCAGCAAGCTCAGGATGCTGACACTGAAAATATCATCATTAGCATCAGAATGAAGCAGGTCGGCTGGGTACCCTTGCATCAGGACTGCTGGTCCATGGTCTGTACACACCACAGCACTAGCCAGCCTCAGAGACTTATGGGAACCATAACAACTAGAAAGTATTTTTTTCTTAAACACTAGCACAAACCCTGAAGATTAAGAAAGCAACAAGAAGGAAGGGCCTGTAGCCTACAGTGTTTCCTGCAGAACTTGCAGAATGCAAAAGGAATCATTTTGGAGACAGTCTCTCTCAATCCTGCAGCACTGCAGAAAAGTGAAACACACCCACAGCTTCCTTATTAACACTTTTTGGATTCATTACCGCTATTTTATAGAAATTCTAGGAAAACTTACCCCTAGTAAACCCATTTATAAAAGTTTGTTCTCTGAGGGGTCAACCTGCCTGGTGTGTGCTCTCCTTCTTCTGTTGCCGTTCCCTGGCTCCACTGGTTGGTGTTTCTTTATTCTTGCTGCCAGCAGCAGTGGATGGGCAGAAGAAAGGGGAAAGGGAACAAGCTCTGACTGGCTGTCAAGACGTGAACTTTGAATTTGGCTAACCTGGGTTTGATTCCCTGCTTCACCATTCCCAGTGCACATTTCTCTCCGAATCTTAGTTTCTATCCATAAAAAGGGTAATTCTTACCTAACAAAGTCTATGTAATCTCCTAGCACCTCTTAAGGCATCACGATATTTAAAGATAAAATAAATAAACACCAACAGAACTGTCTTCTCGCCTACCTTTTTGCCTTAGGGTAGGACAAACTAACTAAACCGTGCTTAGAAAATGTTTGATGAATTTTTAATAGTAAAGCTGTGTAAAGATTAAAGTTGCACAACCTTCCTAAACACATCCATGCTGGTGCTTACCTGCTCCACTCAGATGTCTGACACATCTTGAAACGTGCAGTTGATTTTTTATTCAGGAGCAGCTCAGCCCAAGTTGAACCTAGCAAGAGATGTGAAAGGCAGCATGAAAGGCTTCTGTAAATACATCAGCGGCCAAAAGAAAAAGCAAAGAAAGGAAAAGGAATGTCTACTGCTCAACATGGCAAGGGATTTAGTGATGAAAGACATGAAAAAGCCAAAAAGGCCCCAAACTTCTATCTCTTTTTACAGTTTTTGACTCCCTCGTATAGTAAGACAATGGAGCACGTGGAGCAAGTCCAGCAGAAGACCATCAAGATGATTAGGGGTGTAAGTACACAATGTACAAGGAGTGTGCTCAGCCTTAAGAACACAAGGTCTTACCATGGCTTACAACTACCCACCAGAAGGCAGAAAGGACACAAGAGCCAGACTTTTCTTGAAAGTGCAGGGGAATGAAATTAGACTCAACAGCCACCTGTGGAACAATGGACATTCTGATTAAATACGAGGATGGTTCATTTATTACCTTGAGGGTAGTGAAATACAGAAATAGGATGCCCACAGAGGTTGTGGCACCTCCACCCTTCAAGATACCGAAAACTGACCTGGACCTCCAGAGGTCTCTTCTAGCTGCACTTCTACAGTTCTACTTTATGACACGCAGCAAAGAAAGCTGCAGGGAAATGAGTAGAGACAATGTCTCCCTGATTTCCAGCAGATCCCTAACTGATGGAACGTCTCTGCTATCACAGACATGTTCTATATTTATCTTTCAATAACTGCCGTATCAGTACAGATTAGCTACAAAGAACATAAGCTTATATTACGGACCTAACGCTTCTGCAATCAACCGAACAACATGGAAGGTATCTATTTTTTCCTGAGTACAGGAGAAGGGATCAAATAGACACCTCAGTATTATAACCTTCCACTAAAGGAAAAGCACGCTCGTGACAGCAACCCAGTCTCAGCACATTCAATCCAACCCTTTCTCTATCACTGATCACACACACAGTAACATCTGTTTGAGCCAGTTGGCTCTGGACAGCTCCTGTGGTTCTTGAAAGACTATTTCTTGGCAGGTTCTGTTTTTTACTCTAATTGAAAGGTTAATCAAATCAGTTCATACTTGTATGTTGGCTAAATAAACACACTGTCTCCACTGATGATGAAACAGGTGCATCATCACCACTCACGTTTCCCGCGGGGTTCATTTGTTCCATGATTGCATTTGGTTTTCTTCAAGCTTCCCCGTGCGCTGTCTGACAGCATTTTGGATAGTTTTCATAAGGACGCTTACCTTTCAGATGCTATTGCATTCACATGTCTCTTAACTCTTGGGTAAAGGTGTCATAGATCCTCAACACTGCTTCATTGTGGAAAACGTGGAAGTTAATCCTAAAAAAGGTGAGGCAGAAATGTGTTATCGAGTCTGGCAGTTTAGGTTTCTGAGGCAGAACCTGAGAAGACATTCAAACCCGGTTCCTCTCTGCCTCTTCTCCCTCCGTGCCAGGTTTCATTCTGCAGAAAGCTGTTTTAGCCTCTAGAACCCGGTCCTGCAAATTCTTCTGCCTCGTGTTTGATTTCACACACAGTTAAACATTACGTTTAATGTTTAACTCAGTACGTGCATCTCATTACGTGCGTCTACCCTTTTAGCACTTACATTGGATATGGCAATTCATCATTGGTAAGGCATACAGCAGATACATTGAATTATAGAATGGTTAGAGTTGGAAAGGACTTTAAAGATCACTGAGTTCCAACCCCCTGCCATGGGCAGGGACACCTCCCACCAGACCAGGTTGCCCAAAGCCCCATCCAGCCTGGTCTTGAACACCTCCAGGGATGGGGCATCCATAACTTCTCTGGGCAACCTGTTCCAGTGTCTCACCACCCTCACAGGAAATAATTTCTTTCTATTATCTAATCTAAATCTCCCCTCTTTCAGTTTAAAACTGTTACCCCTTGTCCTATCACTACACTCCCTGATAAAGAGTCCCTCCCCACCTCTCCTGTAGGCCCCTCCAGGTACTGGAAGGCTGTTGTAAGGCATCCCCAAAGCCTTCTCTTCTCCAGGCTGAAGAACCCCAGCTCTCTCAGCCCGTCTTCACAGAAGAGGTGCTCCATCCCTCTGATCATTTTGTCCCTCTGCTGGACCCACTCCAACAGCTCCATGTCTTTCCTCTGTTAAGGACCCCAAAGCTGGACACAGTGCAGTGGGGTCTCACGAGAGCAGAGCAGAGGGACAGAATCACCCACCTCGACCTGCTGGCCATGATTCTCTTGATGCAGCCCAGGATGCGGGCGCATTGGAAGTATTTATTCAAGGTAAGAAGTTTTCTTTATCACGTTTCCAAAAGTCCAGAAGCTACAACAGCCAACACTGGTTTTAAAGGAAAAGGCTTCCAAAAACTTTCTGCACGTAGGAAGTCTTTATTCAAAGTAAGAAGTTTTGTTTATCACGTTTCCGAAAGTCCAGAAGCTACAACAGCTGACACTGGCTTTAAAGGAAAAGGCTTCCAAAAACTTTCTGCAACCTGGTAACCAATACAATGAACTAAGTCTGAAGTCATTTGGAGATTAACACAGATTTATGTAATTTCAGCATTACACATTCTGAAGTGCATTGAAGGGATTAAAAGAAAAAGTGTACTTTTTTCTACAGTAAAAACCCCATAGTATCCACACAATGCATTACTGATGTTTTTTATGGTGGGACTGATCTCACCTATTTTCTGTATTCTAAAAGATGCAACCTGGTAACCAATACAATGAACTAAGTCTGAAGTCATTTGGAGATTAACACAGATTTATGTAATTTCAGCATTACACATTCTGAAGTGCATTGAAGGGATTAAAAAAAAAAAGTGTACTTTTTTCTACACTAAAAACCCCATAGTATCCACGCAATGCATTATTGAAGTTCTTTAGGGTGGGATTGATCTCACCTATTTTCTGTATTCTAAAAGATGTACATAACTCAGAGAGTTTGCTAAACTGTTTAAAGACGCTAAATTGTTAAAAAACTCTCTGCAGGGGTCTTTAAGTCAGGTTTTAGAGACATGCTCTCCCTCCACTGACAGAAACGGGAGACCAGACTTCCCAGGTAGGTCTACATGTCTGAACAATTTATATCATCTGCACAACTCATCAGCCAACAATTAACTCCCACTGCATTCCCTCCTCCTTTTTTTACTGTTTTTAAAAGTTAAAGCATGTCACCAGCTTCCTTTAGAGACGTGCCCTCCCTCCACTTACAGAAGAGGGAGACCAGACTTGCCAGGTAGGTCTACATGTCTGAACAATTATATCATCTGCACAACCCGTCAGCCAACAATTAACTCCCACTACATTCCCTCCTCCTTTTTTTTTACTATTTTTAAAAGTTAAAGCATGTCACCAGCTTCCAACCTTAGGTCTCCATATTAAAGACTTTATCTATCTCATAACAATGAGGAAACTGTGTTATGGAGAGCTGAACATCACACTAAGAAAAAGCACATCACTGTTGTTTTAAGTAAATGGCAACTGGGGAAAGTACCATTTTCTTCCACCCTGTACCAAACCTTTTTAACCTCCAATGCACCTAAAACCATCTTGAGCCAAAGTATAACATCCTCATTTACTACATTTTGTCACATTATCAAAAGTCACACTGATAGAAATTTCACCATTCTTCTTATCATCCTGTAGCCCCTTATCGATCACAACAGAAACACCAAATACAGGAGTAAGTTGGGAAAGCTGAGGAGGACAGAGCCAGCAGGAACAGGCAAGAGGCACAGTACGGACGTCCCTGGGACTTCACTCATCTTGAAATTTACTCCCACTGTGGTTTTACACCTTGAATTTGTCATTTGCTTAAGCACTTTGTTGAACTGAAGTGTTGGAAGAAAGGCAACAGAAATAGTGGTCAAGTATCAGATGAATTTACCTTTTAAGCCATAACACAATAAATTTGAAATTAATAATTTCTCTGTAGAAAGCTTTGCATAAGCTAAAAATAGCAGCTTACGTCCATTTAATGATACTCTATTTATAAAGCCTTCTCTGTAAAATGGTCCTGCATAGAAATACAAAATGTTTGGAAAAAAGAACATGATAAACTACTGTTAAAGTATTTTTTTAATATTGTATTTCGAGTTGCTCTGTGAATGGTTCACGAGGTGCTGTAATACACTTGATGACGTACAGAGAAGTAGATATCTGCAATCCCCAGCTGGGGTTTAATGGCTTGCTGCTCAGAGAAAATATGCTTTTAGGGTAACTTTTTCCTCTACTAGAATCTAAACTGCTAAAAATGGCAAATTCAGATTATTAGAACTGTGTGTGTATTAGGAAATAAAACTGAATATAGAATTGGGAGACTGTTTTTTAATATTTATTTAGTAAAACTCACTATACAAACAAAGTTATCACAACAGCGTAATATGCGGGTTTATATTTTCTCCTTCCTTCAAGCTATTTCTTTGTTGCAGTAAAAACACATATATACATTTACAATGATTTCCCTTTAAAGCACTGGGGGTTCATGTATTAAAACATACCTGGTAAAATAATCTTAAAATAATTTTACATTGCTCAGAAAAAGATTTGAGTAATTTACTCTTACCAGAGTGCCATTGTTGCACAGTATTCAAAAAAATGAACCACCACTAAAATATAGAGTAAAACATTTAAAAGTACATTTATTTAAAATGTGGGCAAAATATCAATATAAAAGAAAATAGAGTATAAGAAATAAAAATAAAGTACAAAACATTTTCATCTTCAACATCCATAATTTAATAGATAGCAAGCCCTTTTATTTTTACATCCAAATTACACTTTTGGCTGAAGTACCATCATTTACGTTAAAATGTTTAAAAACAGGCTAATCGTGATAGCTAAAGTGGGCTCTTTTAAAATGGTACTATAATACAAAACATAGTAAATTATGTTTCAGCATAATAAAATTACACATCCTAAAAAAGATGCAGTTTATTTTTGCTTTCCTGCTTTAAACTGCTCATCATCCCTAGGAAAACAGCTGGAAAACAGCATCCACAGGAAGTTTTAGTTGCTTTGTACAATGGCTGAACAGCTAGATTTAATGCTCCAAGGATTCCGAAGCAGTAAGGCATTTTACTATCCATCAAGTAAATTTATATGTACGTTTGTTAAGAAAGAACAACTTTAAGAAATGACTGCAAAATAGAACTTTTATAAAAAGCATACGTAAAGACATAGAACCTCTACTGGTTCTTACACTGCATTTATCGAACAGGGTTTATAATCTTCAGTAAAAAGCTATTTTCCTCATCTGCAAGTAACTCGTGACAAATATTTACCTTAGTGGCAAGGTTTTCTTTTTTTCCTAGAGCTTAATATTCTAGTATTGTGACTTTCTGACAACCCTGACTCCCACCTCCACTGAAATAGTTCCTATCAAAAATTAATTCTGCTTTCAATTGAAGCTAGGTTTCTGGGTCTTAAACCACCCTCCTATCAAGTAAACATTACACATCTTAAAACATTATAAATAATTCGTTTGTAATTAAGAAAAACTTTCAGTAAACTACCCTCCTATCAAGTAAACATTACACATCCTAAAGCATTATAAATAATTAGTTCATAATTAAGAAAAACTTTTGAGTCAACCACAGCTCCCTAAGCAGCAGACAACTTTACACACAAAAAGGATATGATTCATAATCCAGTGTTTGAGTAAGCACTCCAGTCAGGACAAACTCAGCGTTGTGGACATCTGGAAATAACAAAAACATGCATATATTTTATACACATTCTTCCTCATTCTACAGGTGTGTCAGAAGAGGCCATTCTGCACCTTTCTGCCTCCACACAAAGGCGTTAAGGGAGCGATGCCCCACCGCTCCCAGGGCTCTACTGTCACCCATCACACTCTGCACTGGACTTCCAGTGCCTTTGTTAATAAATACAGCATGTCTTGGGGTTCTACAAATAGATAAAGTGAAAATCCCCAAATCTTCAACTAATTTGATGAATACTGAGACAGTAATCTTGCCTCAGGCAGGACGGAAGCCTCAGGTTCAAGCCTACCCTTCCAAAGATTTATGGTGACCAGGCTATAAAACACCTGTATTAGGAACACCCAGCAAACAGCTGGCACAGATTTCTCTCTGGTTTGAAAGACAGATCATGTATTCCTTTATTATTACATAAAAGCTTCAAAAGACATCTACTTGTAAAATAATAACAATTTAAAAAATCAGAACAGCTACACTGTTCAATTTACATTGATAGCTTATACATACCTATGGCTCTTGCGAAATATTCTCGACATAAGTGAAGATCATTTTCACAGGAAATCAAGATTATCTCGGGCAGACTCTAAACAAAAGAAATGAATTGTAAGCTCAGAATAGCACAGTAAGGTATTACCACTACATTTTAGAAAGCAGCACTGTACACACCTTATTCTGTTTATGCTCCATGAGTTTCCGAAAAGAAGGTTGTTTAGATAATACCTTTCCTCCAGCACATTCCACAATAGCTTTCATGGTGGAAAGACTGGGACAAATTCCAGGTGTAATGTAAAAATATTTTCCCTAAAAAGAGAAGAGAAAGAATAAGAAAACGCATTATTTTGTTCACTGATTTCTGCAAGGTGTCATTTTATTATCATGTGATTATTCTCTTATACAATCACAGGGCAGGCTTTGTAAACTGGGGTTAGATACCACAGCTTAGGGCAACAAATTCATCAGCTCTTGAGTTCTTAATTACCACTGATCTGTTTTCCCTGTAGGGGCAAACTCACAATTTTGATAAATGTGGATAGTGTAGGGATGCTTATTTCAAGACCTTTGAAATAGCAACTGGGAAACTTTCAAGTGACCACAGATAAAACTGTGGTTAAAAAAAAAACAAACAAACAAACCACAAAGTAAAAAATAACAATAATAAAAAAAACACCAAACCAACCAAACAAAAAACCCAAAAAAACCCCAAAAGTTAACTGCAGCTTGGTAAAACATACAGGAGCAACAGTGCTCCTTGCTTCTTAAGCACAGGGACATCTCAAGTGTTGCAAAAGAACTTTCAGCTTTTAATTAACAGCCAATGTATTACTTTCTGACAAAAAAATATCCTACTGCTTGAGTGAGACTGATCAGATCCAAGTATATTATCTTTGTTTACCAGCTAGGAATAAATAATATTTAGACTGCAAAACCAAGTGAAAAGTATTATTTAGACCAAATAACAGACATAGGTTCTTATTCATTACAAGTTGCAAAAACAGCTATTTTAGGTGGTTTGCCTCAAGAAAAAGTCTCAAATTCAGTTACGCTGAAGAATCTCTAGCAATTTGGATCTTCAGACACCTCTCTGCACTGTAACATATTTTTAACCAGGGGCATGAAAACCATCTCGCATCAGCCTTGCAAACAGCCTGGTGTTGACTACAGTCTTCAAGAATCAGATTACAACTCCCTGAAGCTGATATGCAAACTCACTCTCAGACTCCCATTTTTATGAGCAAGTGCTTTGACTACCAGGCTGCTATTAAAAAAAAAAAAAAAGTCCCTTCCAGAAGTGGCATTTTACAAATAACAGAGCAATGATCTAAATTTTGTAAGGGAACAAATACTGAGCATGTTTTGCTCACACCTACGGGATCCAGTCACTTAGAGGGCTTAGATCCATCCCCATGCTTAGGCAGGAAATAGGCATAAAGGAAAAACTAAAATTTAAAACAAATTCTTCATGTTATATACTCGTCTGTTTTATAGCCCTTGACTACAAAAGCTGTGGTCCTAATGCTGAAAAAATTACGTTGAAAAGCTCCAAGTATTTAAAAACCTTCTTCTAAAATGCTTACCTTGAACAGTGGAGCGACTTGAGCTCTCTTCAGAGACTCCTCTAAGCTAAAGCAGAAAAGCACCTCAGCTTCAGCATCTCTGAGCACAAAGTTCTGCTCATCTGAAAAAGAAAGACTGATGATGTAATGCAGGAAAATAAAAAAAAAATCCATGTAACCCAAGATCTATTTATGATCAGAAAATGTTAGTGGGAGGGTGACTTTAAATGGTGAACATTCACTAATTTTTACATTATTATAATATTGTCTATTATTAGGCATCTTACAAGGATTAGCCACAATTACTTGGAGAATAAAATTGTGTGTGCATTTCACACTTGTGTATCTAGCAACAACCACCGTCTTATAAAGTCCCTTTTTCTAACTTATTGGAGGAATTTGAGAACTTTTAGTTGTCAATTCTCTACAAAGGAAGGAGCAGAATGATTAAGTTCAACTTCAAACCACTGTGACAATGTATGGAAGCCCAGAAACTGTCTCAACTCCTCATGCAGACTTAACAGAACAAACGTTCCACCTGTTTCCCTGGTCCTATTATTCAGCTGGTTTTTTTGGTTTTGTTTTTTTTTTTAATTATTATTATTAGGGATGGAATTTCAATCTTATCTTTCCACAAAAAGCTACGTCAAATATATTTCTAAACCACACTTAATTCAAAACACCTAAGTTTACAAAAAAATAGAATTTATATGGAGAACAAGTTGGTCTTTCCAAGGATAATTCTGAGAACTCCAAAGAGATTCTGTTAATACTTTTCCGTAAGACAAAGAAAACCAATAGGACAATTTTTCTAAACAACTGCCATATTTTCCATCACTGTACTAGAGACAAAAGAGAAGGCAGCCCATTAGCTACAAATCGACTAAATTTCAGTAGACAACTAAAGTACTTCAGGTCCCTAGATCAAGAGAGTCATCCTTCTATATTCCCAGACCTCCTTTATCTTCTAACGCCTTTCAAATGGATTGATTTCTCAGTTCACTGATGCTGAACAAAGCAAGTTGCCTTCTCCGGAGTTATAAAAATGTTTGTTGGTTTATTGATTAATTATCCATAGATGTAAGTCTTTGTGATGGTTAGGCAGCAATGTTAAAGATTTGCTCTTTTCAAACAAATTATATAAAAAGCATAAAACAATCATAAAACAAATAATCAGCCTTTTAAGAAGATTTTCTTCAGATTCAACATCCTTGTCAAGTAGAATTAAACTATCTATTTTTTTCTTTTCAGCTGTGAACAGAAAAGCAGTGCAAACACAAAGTCTACATATTCCAACACAGTTACGGTACTAGACTAATTAATTTTAATTATTTAAATGCATTTTTTGTATTTCCAACAGTGGCTTAGTTCCTTACAACTAACATTTTAAAAAAAAAATATTGAAAACAAAAGCATTTGAGGTTTAAAAAGCAATGTAATCAAATCTGCAAATGGCTAAACGAGAAAGAAATATAATGCTTAACAACATCCAACTACTTAATCACTCTAAAGCCAACTTTTAAAGTATTTTGTTACTTCATTTAATGGAAATAAACTGTATTAAATCAAATGAAAATTAAATGAAACAAAATGTTCTGCTGAAAAAGAACTTAAAAAAAATATACAATTTCTTCTTTTGAAAGCTTTATTTAATAACACGAACATAACCTTCTACCTCAAGTGAAATACAAACTAGCTGCCAGTATAATTGTTTAAACATAACATGAGTTATTAACTATGACTGTCACATTTGCTGTAGACTTAAAATCTCTGCTGTCAAAACTGAACTCTTTAGAAAACTGGCATGAGACACTAAAGTCAGAAGTCAAAACAACATACTTAAATCAGCAAACCTTGCATTTACTATAGAAATTGATACTAGTTTAACTTACCAACAAACTTCTGGCATTTGAAACACTCTTCTAACCACTCTGGAGTTACTATGTGCTTGACTACAGAAATTGCTGTCAGGAATTTGACAGTTCGGGTCACTTTACTGGCAATTAGGTGGGTACATTTCTGGGCAGATTCTGCTACTTCACCTCCAAGGATATACAGTTTCTGAAAGTTGTACAAACACAAATCAGAATGGAATAGTCCTTTAAAAACCGCAGGAAAAGAATGAATCTTATTATCACCATCAAATCAAACTAAGCTCTTAATGAAACAGTAAATGTAGGAGTATTCTGTATTACAGTCATTCCATTACTAAGGATGATTAAAGGAGAGAATTTACAGCATTGAATATCCAGACATAAACTTCATCTGGCAAAACCAAAAGCTACATTCTGCTTCAGTTTTTCCATTTGCGGTTTTGTAGTTTTTTCAGCAAGGAAAGAAATAAAAAATAAATTAATATTTTCAAGTGATAGATGCTATTAAATTTAAGTAAGCAGAAAATGTAACAGTTTTGCTCTTTTCTGTGGAAGGTGTAACATATCCTGTAGCTACAGTAAACTAAATTTTGCTGTCTTGTCTTTGAAGAGAAAAGCAACTCAAATACACTAGTTCCACATGTATTTTTGATGACACTGAGTAACTACCCTGCTTTCCTTGGTTTAAAGTATCAAATCCAAACTAATTCTTCACAGTTTTTATCTTGTCAGTTAAGATACAAGTCATTATCTGAAGGGATTAGCAATACAACTAATCAACTGGTGAAGCATATCAAATTACCATAGGTGTTAGTTACAAATAGAGTGCTTCCTCTCATAAAAATTTAAAGAATGAAAAAATATTTGGACAGCTTTAGTATCTATGCACCATGGTCTTCTGATTTCCTACGACAAGGGTTTTGTACAAAAAAATAAAAACCCCACCAATATCTTTAAGCATAAATATTTAACATACTAGGGTGATTTTATTACAACAGTCATCAGGAATCACCCAAGCGAGAAGGCCCAGTGGGTTATTAGAAGCCCTGAAAGATCTCTGGCATCCCTCTGTACTGCTCCGATGACAATGAACAACTAGGATAGACAGGGACAATGTCTTCAGCTTCTCTTTACCGTGCTAGCTTACTTTGATGGTTTGCATAAAGACGATACACAAAAGTATTATTCAGTGACACTGAACCTCTCTATTTATCTCCTTCAGGGTACGTATAAACACATTCTGAACAGCACACTTGTACACCTATGAAAGGCAAAGGCTGTTATTTCCATAGTTAATACACGTTCACCTCAAACACTGTATACCTATGAGTGCAGATCTTCTAAGGTTTTCATCCTGATGTTCAAGGACCCCTTTGGGCATACAGGAAAAATGAACACCCCTCCATCTCAAGACGATGGGAAGTATCCAGCCTCAGTGAGGTACCCAAACTCTGAAATGTCTTGATCATATCATCACTGCAAGTTTAGATTCAACTTCACAAGCCTGAAGTTCATTTCTTATATTTCTGAGCCACAGCTGTTACCAAAACAGATTCTCTTAGCTATTTTGAGCTATTTTTGAGCACATTGACTGGGCCTCCTTTACTTTTGATTAGCCAGAATAGGCATCAGTGGCAGGATCTTTCATACACTACGGAGGTCAGCAGTTAAAAAACCCTGTGCCTCAAGCCTGAGCTAGTATGTGGCAAGTAACATAAACAGAAAATTCTTTTGGAACCAATATTTATTAGTTCCTAAGGTTCAAGGAGTGATTGGATTTTTTTACCATTAAAAGAATGTTATAAATTATTTAGAGCTAACTTTTGGTACAGCTTTATTAGGAAACAGAACAAAATCTCTATGGGAACTTATTATTTCACACCTGCCATAAGCTTTGTCATCAGCTTTCTTTGAAGCATTTGGCACTACAGATAACAACTAGATTACAAGAGTCTTGGGTCTCATCCAGTACAACCATCACAACTTTTCTCTCCTAAATTTGGTCACGAAGTTTGCTGATTTAAAAACAAACACGGAAGGGGCCTTCTTGCTTTTTAAATAATCATATGGAAGAAACAAACAAGTAGCACAGAAGCATGTAGTAAACTAAAGCAGAACAGTTACCAAATAAAGCTCATTTCACGTAAATCTATACTTCAGCCTCAGCCCCAGTAAAACCCATGGGGTTTTATCCTTAGGTGTATCCTAATCAAGTCTTAGATACCAAAAATTCAACATCAAGAAAAAAGTTCACAGATGTTTCAATGTAGTTCACAAGAAATAAACATGGAAGTCACCTTAATGTACTGTTGAACTTGCATAGGTTCAAATCCTGTGAAGAGGACCATCGGTGTCAGTTCTGGGGTGAGTTTCTTAGTAGGTGGTGGTAGGTCTTCAATCCTACAAAAGCCATGAAACACAGCAGAATGTGAAGTTTGAGCCCAAAGTTGTATTATTGTTGTTATTATTATTATTTTAAAACTACATAAGCACACTCTTGCAACTTTTATCAATGGAAGTACTCAGATGAATGAGAATTACACAGGACCAATCTTCTGAAGAAAACATTGTTATGCTGAGAACAGGGCATTTTCTCTTGCTTCTGTTCTCTCACAATTCTCTTACTACTTCACTCTCTAGTTCTTATTTTATTCCTGCCAGTTGAGTAGCTGGAAATATGCAAAAAACATTGATAGTTATTTCAATTAGCAGGGTACAGGATGGAAATAGTCTGATGGCCACCTGACACTTTTCTGGAAAGGTCAATTAGGGATTACTGGCACTGATTGCACGCTCTCCTTACCTTGCTCTTTTGGCTGATGGCTGAAGACTGGATTCATTTTGCTTTGGTTTCAAAGGCAACCTCACACCCTGAAATTAGATCATCTACATGTTTATATCTGAATTGAGCAGGGAAACCAGCTTCTGTTATGAAAGAGGAAGACTATACACCGATATTCTGGGACTATATTAAAGAAAATAAAACACAAATGAAAGACACACTACTGAATGCAAACTGGTGCACCTACTCCTTACCCAACTGACTCAAGAGCAAAGCTAAGCATTAAACAAAGCTTCTCCATAAAGTTATGTAAATATTTAAGTGTACGCCATATAAAATAGTGTGGGAATTTTTTGCTTTAAATAAAGCTGGTAATCCTCAATGGAAAACCCAAAGAATTAAATGAGAAAGAGACTGAAAAAACTGTCCATTTTTTAAATACATGAAGACTACAATATTCTTCCAGGTGCTTAAGTATCAACAGGAAGTATTGGAACCTGCGTTTTAAATGCTAAAGTTCCCTAACTACAGAATGAGAAGCTCCAGTGGATGCTCAGGAACACACTGGATAGACACTCCTCCCTCTCAAGTACTAGAGCAGCCACTACAGCATTTGCCCAGAAGTAGAGAAATGCAGCTTTTAGGCTCTCCCTGGCCTGAGTAACTTGAAAACACAGCTTTTACATTTTCATGCAATATAAAACGTTATCTGACAGTCATCTGCTGCACAAATGAACTAACAGCTCACTAGCTCAAATTGGGATTTACCTGTGCAAGACAGACACTGTGAGAACATCTGTAAAGTACAAATCTGAAATGGGAAGAGAACTTATAATACAAAATCTGAATAGTTTTCTACATATTCAGAACAATGAAACAGTTCAGAAGATAAGCTGCAGTCTCTACCTCAGCTCTTACACCTGTCTCATGTTTTGCATGTTTCACAGAATAAATGTGACAAAACCTAAATGTTTTGTATCTTTTTTAATGTACATTCCTCCTATCCTTACTGTTCATTTACACTGCTGTTATTTCCAGCATTATCAACTACACTTTTAAAAGCAAGCTGTATTTTTAAATTATAAAATGTGTAGTACATATGCCCATGGTTTTAGTTCTTAGAGTATTTCAAAGAGATGATATAAAGTACTTTCACCCTTAATTTATATTATCTGTTTTGTCAATGTTGTAATGGAATTCTTACCGATTTTTGGTGCTTTGCCTTAAAAACCTTTCATGGGCTGCTTTTAAGACAGTGTTAGATATTGACTCAAAAAATCCCAAGTCCCTTCTAAAGTTCTGTTGTAAAAATTTAAGAGTGAAGCACTAGCCCAAGATATCTTAAAATTGTGTATCACAGTGCAAGTTCTTAGTTCTGCAAAGACTGTTGCTCAGATTTCTCAAAATAAAATAGAAAGAACACCAGCAGGAAATAAAGCCAGGAGGTTGACTACAGCTCTGTGTAAGTCCCTCTGGCTTGTGCTCACACCATAGACATGTGCTCACACGTTAAAAACACTAAAGAGTGATCTTACAAAACCAGCTGTATATATACACAATAATTCAACATACCATTAGAAGTTCCGGTGATACCTTTAACGGGACTCTCCACGCATCTAGGAGCGGAAGAACAAAACAAAAATGAAACCATTGCAAAGTTATCTATTACAGAAGACACATAAAGTGCATACATAAATGCTACAAGAACACAGGATTTTGGGACGGACACTCTTACCCAAAAGGTTTAGAACTAGATGTTGACTAGGAGAGAGCGGATCCTGAAGATTGAACACTGTGTACCGGCTGTGCTGGATCTGCCGCAAAGCTTCAAAATTTCCCAGCAGTATGTCACAGAGCCACTGCGCATTGACACAGGGTATTCTCCACTCTTTTGCTTTCTCATACTTCAATCCACTGGCCCTTTTTGTTCACAGATGAAGAAAGAAAATTTAATAAAATAGTTAAAATAGCAATTTCTAATAATAAACCTAAAATACCAATATTTCTGTGTTGACCTATTATATATTTTAACTAACAAAGTAGATACTCTGACAAATTACTTTTGTTTTATGTGCTAAACCAACTCAATTAGAGGAGTATTTCTACTCTAAACAGAATCAAGTTTGACCTGGACGTAACTTAATTTTCCTACCCCTTGTTTTAAAACAATTATTTATGAATAACTAACTAACTAACTACTTTACTTACAGATGATGTAAAAGTCAGCTTCACTTACAAAATACTGTAAAACAGTGGAAGTAAAAATGACTTTTCTTTTGCCTGTCTTCAGAAGGCCAAATTTATCGTGTAACAGTGTGCAGTAATTTAGTTCAAGAAAAAACATCACTAAGTTTATTGCTATCAAATTGCAAAATTGATTAAAATTGACATTCTTCTGATGAGTTGTAATTAGCACCTCACTTTAAGAAAAGCATTAACTTGCAACAGGCAACTGAGAACGTGAGTGCTGCAGAGATAAACCACTTACTCTTTACAGATGAGGACTGTATTGCTGCGACACAGGTAGCCCGTGTACTTGGCACCCGCTAGGTAGGCCATCAGTTTGAGGTCATCTCTGTCACTATCGACAAATCCTGTCACAGAGATTATCTACAGAGAGAAAGAGACAGTTACAAATAACTAAACACGGATGGAACTTACAAAACACCCCCATTGAAAGTATTTTTGTGTTACTAACATTTTTACCTTACAATGAAATATACAGTATCGTAAGTGCGGCACATCGGCACTTAATTAAAACATGGCTTGCAGGATACTTAAAGTACATAAACATTTCAGGTTTTTGGCACTAGGTTTGACTCGGGAAGAGCCATTTTCATTTTGCTGGTCAGCTTTTTCTCGCTTCAAGACTACAAAGACTCCAGTTTTACTATGAAAGAGCTCACAGGTAGTTTTCTTCTCGCCTATGTCTCGTCTCCTGCTGACTATATTCAGGGAGACAGAGAAACACTTATATTTGCTTGTCCTATTCTACTTCTAAACATCTGAACTCTCTGCTCTACCCTGCCCTGAAGCCAAATAAACTGTGCCAGCTGACCACAGGTGGCAAACTGCGATTCCACCTCTCCTGTTCCTATCCTGAGTCTTGCCAAGTTTTCATTTTTGCCATTCTCTCCCTTTATTTAGGAAAAAGGCAACAGCAATTTTGTTATTGGTAATAATCTACATTCATTACATATTACATTTACTACTAACCACTATGTTCACGTGCACATTGTTACATTCTAATTTTCCCCAAACTGTGTTTCTTTTCATGCCTTTCAGAACAGGCTAATGGCAAGGCCGTCATCCCATACATCTATATTTGTGCATCCAGCACAAAGAAATCCAGTGCCAGGACATACTTTGGCATCTTGTTTTATAGAATCATAGAAT
>NW_015090864.1:7542320-7563517 GCF_001431845.1 Calidris pugnax
TTTGTTGGTAATAATCTACATTTATTATATATTACATTTACTACTAACCACTATGTTCACGTGCACATTGTTACATTCTAATTTTCCCCAAACTGTGTTTCTTTTCATGCCTTTCAGAACAGGCTAATGGTAAGGCCGTCATCCCATACATCTATCTTTGTGCATCCAGCACAAAGAAATCCAGTGCCAGGACATACTTTGGCATCTTGTTTTATAGAATCATAGAACGGTTTGGGTTGGAAGGGACCTTAAAGATCATCTAGTTCCACCCCCCTGCCATGGGCAGGGACACCTCCCACCAGACCAGGTTGCTCAATACCCCATCCAGCCTGGTCTGGAACACTTTCAGGGATGGGGCTCAGTGTATTTCAAGATGCAACCAATTCAACTCCAAGTTTATGTTTCAACCCCACAAAATCCAGCTTCCCCAGTGCTCCTCATTGCAAAGGCTACTGGAACTGCGACCTCCTGTTCTCTGACTAACAAAACCAGCTTCTTTTTCTGATATTTGCAAGGAATTGACCCAGAAAAACCCTCAAAAATCACCTCAAAATATTGGGTGATGGTACAAGGAGCATATATTGTTAGGCATGCTGTTAGTCAAAAACTAAGCAGCTTGGATTCCTGCCGTCTTGCTCCGTACAACTCATATAATCTTTGCACCTCAGTTTCTCAGAGAATAATTCACAGAGGTGTTACTCCTCACCCCTCAGAACTCAATCAGATTTACAAAGCACCCTGAATCACCGGGTAGTACGCACCATATATACACAGGACCTTATGAAGGCTGTCTTCTGAGACAAAAGAAATACGTATTTTGCTTTGAGTAAGTACATTCTAGCTATATTTTAACTGCTCATGTAATGAACCAAGCATTTATTAGAAGCAAGCTTTTTCTTCTTACGTGTTGAGAGCATGGCTTTCCTCCTGGTGGAAATGCCACTGGAAAATGAAGGGCTCGATGAGGTGGTACCATTTTCTTCTTCTTCAAGATTGAGTTCAGCCAGTGTGCTGTAATACATCTCTTCCTTTCTCTTAAAGCCTAAAAATATACATGTAAACAGCTTTTAAAAACCAAAATACATCTTTATTTTAAACTTTTCTTACAATACAAAGCTTTGATTTTAAACCTTTGTTTTCCTCTACTTTTTCAGGATCCCTCTTCTCATAGCATCTTCCTTAGTGTTGTCTGGGACAAATCTACTACGTGCATTATGAAAGTTTGTTATACCACAAACAGCAAACCATAAAAAAAACCATAATAAAAAACTTTAATTTTATACTTACAATCTAAGCATGAAGCACATACTGGAAAGCCCTACCCTTCCAGTAATAAAATGAGAGCATGCACAAATACACATTCCTAGTTTGCTTACCTGAGCATACATGTTACTGACTTGGCTTTCACAAAGAAGGTGGGTACATCTGCTTGTAAGGGTGGGGTCCACTGTCCCACCATGTGCTTGAATGATCTGGTAAGAGAACAAACCCAAAACTTCTAATATATATAACAATTTTAAAGCTACCCTAAGAAACAAACTGTCTCAAATTAAAGTCTGCTCTTTAGGACACCGCCACCATTAGCACCATTTCACCGAAGAGTTACCCCCCCAAAAAAGATTTCTTATCTAGCTTTAAAAACATTTCTGAAAAAAAAAAATATGGAGAAAACAAAATTAAATATGCACCTTTTCAATGAGCTACAAAAAGTATATTTTTTCAGAATCAATAAAAAAAAATAAAGCTATGTAAACAAAAAACCCTTCTCATGGTTTTTTATTTTTGCAGTATAACTATTAAACAATTTTTCATTAACTATTCAATTCTATCTCAGCAATAAACACAAGTGCTGTTAAAAATATCAACAGCTTACTTGATTATGCAAAATTGAAGGGAAAATTCAACTATAAAATCCATCAGAAGTTTCTGAAGAACATCAAAGTCCTCTCATTTAGGAAAGGATACAATCAGATTTTTCTGAAAAATAGAAGTTGGCAAAAAATAGAAACACTCTATTCCTCCATCTTTTTCACTCAGGTGGATACCTCATAGGCTACTAAATGCCAAAATTATATGCAAAAAAAAAAATCTTTTCATACAATCAAGTTAAAGGTAGAGAGCAATGCATTATTACATTGGCTGCACTACAGCTGCCTGATTAAAAGCATTAATAGTCGGGAAATTGCTAATGCTGCAACTTATTTAGCCAATATTCTGACTAAAGACCTTACTCAACCAGACTTCACATCTATACAATGCTTTTTGTGGTCAGCTGCAGTGGAATGATGTTTTTTAGGTTGTAACACGTACATTACACAAAAGGGCGCCTAAAGAAAAGCGAAAAGTGCTGAAATACTTCCAGTGATTTCTTTTAGAATTTAGTTACTATGATATTAAGTTATGATAGTTTTTTTAAAAATATAGCAGAATCTTACCCGTTTCCAGGTCGCTAACAGCTGTTTGTCAGACATCTGTTCTGGGTAATCAGCAATTGCAAAGACACAGCCCAGTAGGAAATACTCCTCTGGAACTAAAATAGTTTGGCACACACAAAAGAAGAAAAAATTAAATACTTGCAAGTCTGAAGAATTAATCTCAGAACATATTTGCTACACTAATCTTTCCTATTACCAGGCTATAAATGTCATCCAATTCTGAAGTAAATCTTTCTTGGAAAAAGCAGGATTCAAAATTTCAAAGCTGACAGCCACATCTAAAGGCACAGTTCAGCTCGGGGTTTGTTTTTGTTCTGGGTGGGAGGCTCTGAAGGGAGGCTCAAGGGGCAAAAGGAAGAGGCACCAAAAGGAAAACATAAGACAACAACTTACTCTTTTATACAGATCAGCTATGAAGAGTGAAAACAATCAAAAAGCTTTCAGTTCTACTAGCATGGCCAGAATTCAAAGTAAGGTATGACAACTTTCTATCTGATACCAAATGCTCATTAATTTACTAGTATTTCCTAAATCTAAGCTGTCTTTCCAGTTGTTATGCTGTTTGACAGCTTCCCCCCTTCTTCTCTTCCAAAGGAGAAAAAAAAATAAAACATTTATGGTATGCATAGACGTTCTCATAGTATAACTTATATGCTAGTGGCATAAAATAAATATTTGAAAAGAGAATGTTCTCAGTGCTGTTGTGTGTTTCAGATTTCTGGATCATCCTTAGTTGTAATTTAAATCTGTTTGCCTAAAAATTAGTAAAACAGGTCCTGAGCCATGAATGGCATTTATAAGTGTTACAATCCCACATTGTAAACACAGCATTATTTTTCATATTCTAACCCACGTTATATCATGTCATTAGCCACTCTTTCCAGGATCAGAAGGCAATAATTACTAACTCTCTGCTGCTGGATCATGCCCAAAAAGCGGCTGCTGTTGCAGTTGTTGCTGTTGCTGCTGGTGGTGCTGTGGCTGCTGGGCTGCAACTTGATGCTGTAGTGTTTGAGACGTCTGCGTTAAGTGTTGCGCCGCCTGATTCTGCATTTGCTGCTGCTGATGCTGTTGGTGTAACCGCTGCAGGTGCTGCTGCTGCAACTGCTGCTGCTGCATTTGCTGCTGCTGATGTTGCAGCTGCTGCTGCTGCAGATTCTGTTGCTGCAGCTGCTGCAGTTGTTGCTGCTGCAGCTGCTGCTGCTGCAACTGATGGAGCTGCTGTTGCAGAGCATGCTGCTGTTGGAACTGGAGCTGTTGCTGGGGACGGTGTAGCTGCTGTTGCGCGTGTAACTGCTGCTGCGGAAACGGCAGCTGCTGCTGTTGGAACTGGTGCTGCTGATGGACCTGCTGCTGCTGCTGCTGCTGCGGAAACTGATGAGGCTGCTGCTGTTGGAAAGTCTGCTGGGGAATCTGGGGTTGTTGCTGCTGCTGCTGCTGGAGCTGCATAAGTTGTTGAGGTTGGAGGTGTAAGAGAGGATGGTGCTGCTGCTGCTGCTGTGCTTGATGTGACTGCTGTAATAAATGTGTCTCTGGTGTTAGTTTCACTTGGCTAAACAGCACCGCGTTTGGATGTCCCTGTTGGCTATGATTTACTTGCTGTTCTAAACTTTTTGTAGGTGCTGAAAGTGATTGTAATATCTAGAAAACAAAGATTAGTTTCGTGACCTTTTTGTTGCCATTCAATTTTAAAAATATTTAAAGAACTACTGGGAAAATACAATCCTCAAAGATAAAGAACCCTATGTTTAAATACATTGTGAGCTAAACAAAAATCTTTAACTTAATAGCAAAGTGGAAAGAAAGGACTTACACACAGAAAAGCACAGACCTACACATGGGTCCTAATATATGGCAAAGCACATCTTAGCAGAATTTAAGATAAAAACCCATCCCTGCATTATTGATATCCCCAGTGTATTGATATCCCCAATAGTATTACGACTACTAATACTATATTAATAATTACATTTATCAACTATAATATTCACTTTACAATCCTGTTGGCCCATTACGTTAATCATTTAGTTGCACAGTCCTTTAACTTAAAAATTGCTAATAATGCCTCTACTAATTAGCGCTGTTTGAAACTTAACACAACCTTGCTTTCTTTTGAACCAATTCAGGAATATTTAGCTCTACTTTTTAAATTGAATCTCAAAATACAAAGAAAACCAGTGATCAGATGAGCACTAATAGTTTCTTGGGAAAAAAAATCCACTAACCAACCCATACTTCATAATAGATTTTAGGTTCATACAGAGTGCTGAAGTAATCTAGAGTTTTATTTTATTTTTAGATCTGTAACTCACTCTTAAGGGAAAAAAATCATTTCACACTGAGCAGACACAAAGTACCAAGTGAGTTTTTAAAGAATTAGAAGAGGGAAAATTAGGCAAATTCTTAATAGATTAGGATGAGTTCTACTTATTGATTAAGATATTTTAACATAACCTACCTATTAAATATTAAAAAGAGCAATAAGAACCTCTAGACTTGCTATTCTTAAACATTAAATCAGCTTTGGTGAATCCTGCAAAGTTCGTTTCCTTCACCCACACTATTTCATCACATACAGTGTAAACTTCAGTGATATGTGTGTGAGAGGAATCAAAGCACATCACTAAAACACAAAGCCAAATAACTGTATTCTCCCAATGAGACATCCAGCTTCATTAGAGGTGGCTGAAGTGTTTTTTCACAATGCACTTCAAAACATCTCAGGTTCCATCTAAGCAATTTTGATACTGTTGGTACAGCACACATTCACAACCACGATTATCAATGTATCACCCATCCCTAAACTCTAGACAGCACTACAGTATAAACATTCAATAACTAAAAATAACACACACAAAAAGAATGTTTCTGTGGCTCAGTATGAGGAGAGATCTTCATGCTGCTCTCCATAAAAAGTCCCAAAAGTCAAAATTACAAAAGCTTCAGGACGTAGATTTCAAAATAAAGGGATAAAACTTTCAAAAGTATCCTAGGGCTCTATTCAGAAAGTAACTTTGTATCTGCAAAATGCCCTATTATTACAGATCTTGCCATTTGGCAGAAACCTGAGGTTCAAATTAAACATTAACTTTCCAAGATTGTGCACCAAGACATGGAATCCACCCAAGACAGGTACCCAAGCAGGATGCAAAGTACAATTTCACCTAGCCAGAGGGAAGTTATGAGGAAAAAGGTAGAATTGTTATTCCTCCCTTTATGAAGCAGATTCACAATTCTAAGATGCAGTGCTTTTCTCCACACGCTGGAGATAGCACAGCAACCTACCCAGCAGCCTGATGTGGTACTTGGGAACAGCCCTTGCACACATAGTCCCTAGTCTAACTGACTTCTGGAGAACAAAGTCCAGCTGAAGCATGATACCATCAACTGCCCTGTAGCTCTATCAATATTACTTACAGAAAAATACTTCCACAGGAACACCACTAAAGCACATTTGATAGCACAACGACTGGGCTGTGGATATGGTGTTCAGACATGAAAGCATCAGCCAACTTACCACGCTGGACAACCCAAGACTTTGGTGGTTCTGCTCAGTCCTTAAACAATTCAAGGCACTGAGAAGAGCAATCTAAGTCTCAGTTTTAAAAGAAAGCCTGTATTTCTGTTTCATATTCAGCAGTCATATAGACAACAAGGAACCAACATTTCTGAGTGACTCCACTTTTTGTGTTTAAGTACTAGCTGTAAGCTTCTATATTATTCAGGCACCTTCGAAAGTTTTACCTTAAGATGAACATCCAAATAAATGCACCAGTACAATTATTTAAGTAAAAGATAGGTCTAACGTTTACCAGCACCTACTTTTCTCATGTTACCTTCCCATGAACATCTCAGAATTTCAGTGCTGCAAGTTATTTCAGTGCATGCTCACTCGCTTTTTATTTTCTTCTAAAAATAAATTTGACACAAAAGCTGCAATTATTTCAACTATACGAGCAGCATAAGAACTTGTAAGTTAGGGCTTCTGCACCCTAATCCTGACTAGCCTATCTAACAACTTAATGAGGCCCAGCAGAACAACACAGTATAGAACTGAACCTACTGTGAGAACAATCCATTTCACGGCTTTATGTGTTTATAGCACAAATAATTCCTTGCACTGAATAAAAAGCTTGAGAGGTATGAAATCAAATCTCCTGAACTAGCCACATAATTCTAAATTAATGAATTATTTTTTTCCGCTCTTGGTAAGAGATCAATACTGAAACTCTGAACCTATATTAACCTATAGTTAAACACAGCTTTACTCCTTGAAACAATTTTTCCAAATGCATTCTTACTTCTGTGAACCTGCTAGGAACGAAGTTATTTACTATGGAGAGGTTACTAATTTGGCCTCAACTTCTAAGTAATACGGAGAACTTTTAATCCATTGTACATTTAAAGAACAATAAAAGGAAACTGAAGTTCTTGGCTATGATAGTTCCTAAGAAAAAGTCCAATATCTTATAAATTAAAAATCCAACACTTACATGTGCTACATTTGATGGTCTATTAATCTGCTGAATATCAGCACTATTAGTAATATTCCTTAATGTCCGCACAGCTGGACTCCACGTAGCCATCATGTCTTGTCGATCAGAACTTTGGGCACCTTGGACTGAAGCCATTAGATTGCCTCTCAGATCTGGTGGCAAAATATTACCTGGCACTGGTGGGACATTGGCACATAAATTAATTAACCCAGAGTCCTTCCCTTGAGGCAACCTACGCTTTGCTGCAGATGCCTGTGGGACTTCAGCTGGTGTCCAATTCAAATTCCTCTCTTGCTTTTCTGGAGAGGAATCTGAAGAATCATCAAACATCAGTTCCCCTTTTGCCTTATCAGCAGTAGTAGATTTGGGTGAAAAAACTTGATCACCCAAAGGTGATCCTTCTCGAGAAGATGCTGGGCTTGATAATTTCTCATCAGTACTAGCTTCATTTTGAGAATCTTGTTCTTCATTTTCTGCTTCCTCCTCCTCTTCCTCCTCCTCCTCTTCTTCCTCCTCGTATATAATTAAACGAGGATGATATGGAGTCTCTTCTTTTTTACTCTTATCAGCTATAGAATCCAGTACCCACTCTGGTGTCACAATTTTAATGCTGTTCCGTTTACAAGCACATTCATATTTTTCCTGGGGAAACAAACAAAAAAATGGAAATATTTTATATAAAGACATAAAATCCCAAGTAACTTTTTTGAGGGCAGGGCTAGAGCATGGAGAGGCAGATCACAAGAGGCTGTCCAATAACAGAAAGTGATCTCTCCCAGAACCAAGAGGACAAACTACACCGCTGTCTGTAACCACAAGTTCCAAGAGATTAAAATAAAAATCTCCACATTTACGATGTAAAGGACTCCGAAGGCACAACTGCAGAAGATTAAGTCTTCACTTGCAAAAACACCACTACTCAAATTCTTCTCAAACCCACTCACCAAAGGATTTGAAAATCATGAAACCTGGTGCCTTCATGAAATCATGAAGCCTTCAGAACTCCAACTGCTTGGAACATCACAGACAATACTAAGATGCACCTGATTTTTAAATATACTTTGAAGTGAACCTAAATACAGTTTATACTTACATTTTCCTCATGGAAAAAAAACCAAATCAAACAAAAAAAAAACCCACCATGAAAAAGAATTTAGGGAAAAATCAGAATTTCACAATAAAGTAGAGACAAATATTTACAAGGTGATCGCTGAAAAAAAAAAAAATGTATTTCAGCAGGGAAACAAATCAGAAACTGGTCGGATACTTCCCATACACCTTCTCAGAAGCTGCAAACTGTAACGTTGCCCTCAACTTGGAAGTTACACTTCTGACCCAATATTAGCTAAATCCATTTCAATGAGAGATTCCAATGCTGACAAAATAGGAAACTTTATCCCTTCTTCCTTCCTTATCATTTCATCATTTGAAGATACATACAAATAGTTCACTGTTTCATTTCCTAAGAAATAGACAGAGAAGCAGTACTCTACTTATTCAAAACACCTTTTCTAATGGAAACTGCTCATAAACATCAAGATAGGAAAAAAAAATAAAACTTTTTTCAGAAGATTTGAAACTAATTTCAGAATCTAATATTTAAAAGTGATTGAACTGGGATTTTCTTTGTATGTCAAACAATATAAATTAACAACCAGCACATTCAGAGGAAATTAATTTAATTTAATGATTCTCTGGAGTTATTTCCTACAATGAAACTGTCATTCATACACAATAAAGAGATTACAAATGAAACAGAGTTTATTTGCAGATATGAGTTTTGATTCTTTCTTTGTGGTGAGAATTATTAAGAACCTTGTTTTATCATCTTGTGTCTAGTCAAAGCAACCATTTACGTTTTCACTAGTGTCAAAACTGTTCTCATCATGAACTGCTGCAGATTCCCTTGCAGCAGTGTGTCAGAGCAGCAGGACTAGAAACATTTTAAGTAATCATCCTATCAAATTTTTCCCATTCAATGATTACGAAAATTAAACAAGTTATTTATTTTATATGAAATGCTAATGTGTTTCTTTCAGTTTCTTGACTGACAAGCTCAAGACAACACCCTTTGCTCTAAAAAGCTTACGATTTAAGGCAACATTTCTTAAACATATATCATTGCCTCTTAAAAACATCATTTTAGGTAGCAAAGCTCTTTGTCCAAGCAGTACATTTTGTTGTGATGGAGAAGACAACTAGGCTGGTGTTCAGTACACCCTTCCAACTCTTCCACAGAATGATCATACGCTAAAAAAAAAAAAAAAAAAAAACAAAACAAACCACAAGACCAAAAACCACCCCCCAAGAAAACCCTACAAAGGTTCTTATAGTTTTAAATTAAACAGGGAAGAAAAAGCAGGCATTTCCCATTTCCACTTTGTCTTGTCCCAATGCCAGCCCATGTTTTATTCCAAAGCACTCTCCTATGTATTATACTCATAATTTTGTCATCCTACTAGCCACATGTTCTTCTCTATCTTAGCATTAGATAGTTTACATTAACTCCAAAATAGTACAAGGGTCATTGGTGGGACAATAATATACTCAATTTGTGTAAAACAACATTAAAAACTCGATGAAGTTTTACAGATTTAGGTAAGAAGGTAGTGCACAGAACCTGATCTTAAGAGTTACTTTCAAATAACTAACCTGTGTGACCCATTCCACTGATTGAAAATTAAAAAAAAAAAAAGGGTGATGGAAATGTGCTCATGTTATTAAAAGACAAAAAAATAAAACACACAAAAACACACCAAAAACTTGCTCCATCCACCACATTAACTAAAAGCATCCAAGCAATTATTTTTAAGTGAGCTTCAATCTGTCTTAAGTGTTTTCAGTCTCTGAATTAATCATTACAAATGTATTTCTTCTTCAGGAAGAGGAGTACCTGAACACTTCATGAAGTTTGGCAAACTCTTACAACCAAAGCATGACTAGCATCATAGTAGAGCAGGCTATTCTGATGTGCTCAATGCTGTCTATAGCCAGTTTGTGATTCAGTTTCTGCATCTGCATAAAGGCAGCAACATTTGACTTCCTACACAGGAATAGGAAATGCAATGATGATACTCAATTAAGAGGAGCTGTGAACTGAGGGCAGGGAGGCTTACAGAGACACCTGCATAGACTACAGAGCTGGACAGTCACCAACCGTATGAAACTTAACAAGAGCAAGTGTCCAATTCTGTAGCCAGGATGCTCTTAGTCATATGGTTTAATTTCAGGTAGTCCTGCAAGGAGCAGGGTGTTAGATTCATAGAATCATACGGGGCTGGAAGGGACCTCTGGAGATCATCTAGTCCAACCCCCCCTGGCCAGAGTGGGTCTACCTATAGCAGGTTGCACAGGAACTTTGCACAGACACTTGTCCAGGCGGGTTTTGAATGTCTCCAGAGAAGGAGACTCCACCACCTCTCTGGGCAGCTTGTTCCAGTGCTCTACCACTCTCACAGTAAAGAAGTTCCTCCTCACATTTAGGTGGAACCTCTTATACTCAAGTTTGTGCCCATTCCGTGAGGGAGATTCTATGATGGGAGTGACTAGAAGTATGGCTACTTTTATCAGCAGTTGGACAGGAATGTTGTGTGCTGTTTATCCTACCACTTTAAGAGGAATGACTTGAGGGATTTTCAGAGTTCTCTTTGCTTTAAGAAAAAAACAACAAAAAAGAAAATAATTTGTTCGTCCTTCTGCTCTCTTCATTCCTCTCTCCCTTATAACATCGAAGGGCATTTAACACAATTCTTCAATTTTGTCCTTCCGTTTTCTTCACTGATTCTGTATCTATAGATTTACAAATCACAATCACTAATGATTATGACATGTCAAAATTAGGTTAAGTCAAACAGAATAAAATGCTTTATTCAACCAGGACTACAAATACCGATATGAAATTGGACATCTTTTGAATTAATCAGGCTTAAAACCATACAGAAAATAAATACAAACTGAATAGCTGTAATGCATAATTGAGTTGAATTTAGCTGTTCAAGACTAACCACCAGTCTTAAGAATCCTGACTTCAGGGAGATGGAAAATTTTTGATTATTCAAAAGCAAACGGGAGCTACAAGAAGAACTGTACATGTAATAAACTCTTACCCCCTTTGGCTCAGGCACAATCAAATGAGTACACTTATTATTGAGGCTCAGCTGGCAATTCCCTCCATAAAAAGTAATCAAAGCCCACAGCGTACTTCGGTCTTCAGACGAAACCTAAAAAGAAGGTAAATAAGTGTTTTAGTTCTATGCAAGCAGCTGTCTTCTGCTCAAAGAATTTTAGTACAATCTATGACATGCTATCTACAAGTCTCGCTGATGTATCACCTATCACTTTTAACTACTAAATTAACATGAAACTTAGGGAGAAAAAAGGGTGACAAAGAGACACAACAAGAGGAGACATTAAATGATGATTTTTAACCTGCACAGAGAAAAAGAAAACATTCTTCACTTTCATAAAACTCAACACTAACATATCACCTTCCACAAGAGAAAAAAGTTACTGATCAAGCAAATAAGAATTATTTATCTTAGACAAACTATTTAAATCCATTAAACAGAATTTCAACAAGCAGCCCAAATTCACTGCCTGTATAAAAACATGAAGTGGTTTTTTTTAACAATTTCTGTCACAGTGACCTCCCCTACCCCACCAAGAAAGCCACATGTATTTAAGCCATTAACCATTCAGAATTAGTGACAGTATCAAAGGAATAATTTATTAAGAAGTCTAAAGCAACTATACACCATTAGCATCTAGGGCCTTATCCTGTCTATCTGCACACAGATGCTGGTCACCCCCAGTTTACCCACAGATCTACAGAGCTGGCTATCAACACAAGTCTCTGAAACACCACCTTTCCACTTACTTTACTCACTGGCACCCTTGTTAAGGTTTCAGTGCCTAAGTAGGTATAAAACCTGTTGAATATTGTGTTAAAGCGGAAATATAGTAACAGGAGCAAAGACTTTATAGTCTTACTGTACTCTGTATTTTACAACCACCATATGGCTGAACACAAGATAAATTACTGGTTGAATGTTCACAGTTTGAAATGTTCGTGCCCTCATTTTCAGTGAAAAACTGTTTTAGGTGATAATTCACCTAACATACAGCAAAGAAGTCTTAGTACAATAGAAAGACTGGTATCTCTCCTCAAAAAACCAAAGCATTGCACAAATACTGTACATTGGAGTAGACTGAAATATGGTTCCCTTCTTACCTGAGAGAGACAGGCAGTGACTCCAAAAAAGACCTGACAGGATTCTGGAGAAAAGCCATTTACACTGGAAAGCAGGTGTCAAGGAGGCAAAATAATTTAAATGAGAGTTTCCTGATGGACATTAGAAAGAAGTTTAATAGCGTGCATAGTACTTCACAGACATTGTCAAGTATTTGACCATTCAAAAATTTCTGTCTTTAAAAGCATACTATCTTTTTCCAACTCAGATTGCATGCATCAGGAAAAAACAGACATGCAAATTGGATCAGAACACCATTATGACTGGTTTTGGTAACATTACAAACTTGCCTCATCCCAGAACATCTCCCCCAGACCATCTTAGGATTTTAAACACAGAAAGTTTAGCTTATAGAACTCAAGTCATTGCAAGAGCTTCCTTTCCTTATCAAGTGTTTAATTCCATCTTTAAAATACAGGAGAATCTGAAGAAGGATTCTAGGAGCTACTGGGAAAAATGAACTGAGAAAACATCATACTGCGATGTAAAAACAGAAACACAGCCTGAACCTACCATGAAGTTTTCCACAATGCTTCAAAATTCAACAAGACCTCTAGTAGCAATGGATATTTTTTTCACATGCATGAAAGAGACAGATAAATGAAACAGTATGCAAAAAAAAAAAGAGCAGTGAGAATTTTTACAGACCTAGTAAATATGACTTAGAAGAGGAAAATGAAAAGCCAGAATTGATGTGCTAAGAAGCTAAGACAATACATCTTCAAATCCTTTAAAGGCTGCCAAATGAAAAGAGAAGTAATTTGTTCTCCCTGTTCAGAATGGCTCCGATAAAACAAGGTTAGACTGCAGCACAGTAATGGGGCTAAACTCTAGCAACACAATAGTGAGGTGACCGGGAAGTAAGTCAATACAATAGTGAGGTGACTGGGGAGACTATGAAATTTCCACCTGAGGAGGGGCTTTGTGAAACGGGAGAGCACAGTGTGACAAAAGTGACCTGGGAGAGACAGACAGACCAGCTGACTTCTGTTACTTCCCTCCCTTTTCTGTATTTTCATATGATTTTGTGTTTAAGATATAACATACCATGTTGGAAAAAAGGACTAAAGAAACAGATGTGCACTGTGTTACAAGTACACACTGAGATTTTTGTAATGAAACAAAAATAATTTCCCCTGTGCTGTTGACAGATGCACCAGCAATACTTAAATTTTGAGATGCTGAAGAGACAACACACAGCAAGCTGACAACAAAGCCCAGAGCACTTTAACACTTCAGAATTCATTACTGCCATTATCCAGAACGCTCCAAGAAGTTCAAGTCTGATGAATGTCCTGAATTTCATGGTGTTGCTCAGTATCTCGTCTAAGGTAGAGATTCAGTCAGTACTGGATCTTTGGAAAGTGTGCAGTTGTCTACTCCCTGCCTTAACATCTGCTCCTAGCGCATAAAGCAGCAACAGCTCGGTATTTAACTTTTAAGAGGTCCATCAGTTTGACTACAGCTTGCACTCTCTAAAGAATAGGAGTGAAACAGACACTCTTTAAAACAATTACAAGCAGCACAATAGTAAGGTTCCAAGTGCATCTACAAAACAAAAAAGAGGGAATCAAACAAAACTCACTTTTTTTTTCTTTCCTCCTGGCAACAAAAATTCAGAAGCAATTGGACCCTCTTTCATCTGCACAAGACCATGGAAAAATAATCCTTCCTCATTCTTGCTCTTTCTGCTATCAAAAAGAATTAATTAAGAAATCTTCAGCCCTCTTTATGGCATTGTAATTGAGGTTTTAACACACAAAATTGCATTTCCTTCTTCAAGAAGGCTGCTTCCAGATTAATTTTTCTGTTACTTCCCTTCTGTTACTTGTAGGTTAGTCTAATTTTGCAAACATCAGTTTGGAACAGGAAAACACTCTGCTTTCTCAGGTTCACCCTGATGAAAACAACTTTCACAGTGGAATGTTAAAATGTATTTTTAAGAAACAGGCAAAATTATTCTGCTTCTAGATTGCATTAAATCTTTCTACATTAAACTTCACCTTTAACAACTGGCAGGCAAATGCCCATCAAATAAGTAACAGAACTGTTACGCAAACATAAATTTTTTAAGGCTCTTATTAGATCCATATATCTAACTGACAAAAGATGTTTCTTTTGGAATTGTTTCTTCAGCAAATTCAATGACAATTCTTCATTCAATTCAAGGACATCTGAAAATCAAAATATAAACAAAAGACGAAATGCAGAATTTCAAAGCTCTGCCTAAACAGGGTCCAAAACCAATCAACTGGATAAAGTAAGCTATTCCTATTAACTACATTTTTTTATTATAGTAGTACCTACATCCTTAATGAAAGGCCAGATGCCACAGCACTAGAAGTCATAAAGAGACTGAAACAGACCAAAGTTAAGACTTAACAACCCATTTTAGTGAGCACTATATGGCTCAGAATAAAATCTAAACCCACCAGGTTCTAAGGACGCGAAGCACTAGAAAGAATAAAGGACATGTTTATGGCTGACAGGTGTACAAAACTTCATTCTTCCACACAACCCCAGAATATGATACTACTGAGACCTGGTCTTTTCATTTGGCTATTCCTACATACCCACAATAAAGACTTCCTGAGCAATAGCCATTCAGGGCTACATTCACACGTTTATAGCTACAATTTAGTTATGGACTGCATCACTCAACGGTTTTATCTGTTGATTTCTCTTCTGGGTATGTAATAACGTCAGCTCTTAGAGCATCCTTTGAAAAAAAAAAGCTGGTTTCAGAGAGAAGACCAATTTTCTAATAGTGAAACTTCTCCATGGGAAAGAATAACACTAATAATGCAATGCTAGTTTACTTAGGCCTGAAAATGTAGCTAATTCCAAGCTACTTTATTATTTTTTCAACCAGTCCTCAGGAACAGGGAGAAGGCTTATCCACATGCAACACAAACAAACTTACACTCCCATCCTGATGATGAAAGGATAATAAACACACTATTTCCAGATGCAAAACACAAACATCACCAGCCCAGATCACATCACAATAATCAAATTATTTTTAATACAGGAGTAGTTCTGCTAATTTGGGTTTTGCTATGTATTGTTTGGTGGCTTTTTTTTCATTTGGAAGCCAAGTCATTAATGGAAAACTTTCTTCTGCTTAGGGCAGAAGACCATCCATAACTATGGCGAGTGTTTCATACTAACGGCTGGATCCTGTCCAACAGGCTGATTATTGTGATCAAAACAGCTTCAAAGACCTCGCTATATCATTTTATCTGATGAATTCAATGTTTTCTCTTCCTACAGTTCACCCTCCGAGCTGAATTCTCTTGGGGAAGCAGGGAATATACAGGCTATTTCCAAAGTAGTCGAGACGCAGCAAGATGCAAAGGCCCATACATTGAAATACTGGGTACAAAACATGAATTCTGATCACTGAAGCACATTAAGACCTGAATTCCTAATATGAACACCTGGATTCTTGCATCTACCACCTCTTGTTTTCCATTATAGACATAACCACCTGCTAACCTGACTCCAAAATGAGATCTCATGTCTGACAGCGTACCTCCCTAGTCCTGGCATTCTTTGTTGCAATCATCCCCTCATAACTGTACTGAAATGTATTGCTCTGCTTCAGCTTTTCCATGCACAGAATCTTTATTGTGAATGGCCTGAGAAAAAGATGCATGAATTTTTTCTCTAGTAGCAGCCATTATTACTATGCCTATGATCCAAAGAAAAGAACTTGAGAGGAACATAAAGATAAAACAGTAATAACTGACAAGCAGAGGAATACACCGCCCTTATGCAAGAATATATCCTCCAAAAAAGTTAAGAAACACAAATCTAGCCAAATATGAACAACAAGAGTCTACCAAAGGCAAAGACAGACTATCCCAAAAATGGGAATACTACCACTATCTGTTAGTAAAGCATTACGTATAACACAGTGTCAATGAGAGTTATTGCATATTTATTCCTTACTTAATTCTGCTACTAGAAAAGACATAATAGCCATTCTACTGTGAACCAACATTTGCCCACTTACTGCATGCCAGCATTTTTTCCTGGATCCTCACAGTTAATTATCAACTTCAAACTAAAATGTTTTGAGTCCATTTGATGACAGTTTTCTTGCAAGTGCCTATTAAGCATCAAAAAAGCCAGAGGGACAGGAAAACTGAAGTAAGACAAAGAAGCTTCAAGCAGACTGCAATCTTGGCAGGCAAACCACATCCCATCATTTTAAAAATTTAAGCTGTACATACTTGAAGCAGACTTTAATCCCTTGATGGTATCTATCGTAACATGTTTCCTATAGAATTGATTCAAATTTGAACTTAAAGGATACGGCAGAAGAGCTCCACAGCGAACTGACAAGATCACCCAGGAAGGCTGAAAAATAAAAACCACAAGACATTAAAAACCTTGTTCTCCATTTGTGAAACATCAATTACCTTCCAAGTTCATCCTATAGCTAGTTTCAATATACATCTCGCAGTTTTAAGTGTTTCACAGACATTGTGCTTAAGCCTTTACAAAAACAACTGTTCTGATTTGATCGTAGGAGTTAATACAAAGACTGCTCAAAGATGGTGCAGCAATATGGGAGCAGGACCCCCTTCTCCCATCCTTCTATTGTGTCAGGAAAAGCATTACTTATCCCTCTTCTCCCAATTTTCAGTTTTTCCTGCTCAAAAAGAAAAAAAAAAAGATCCCCTACCTTATACTCATCACCAAGGAATAAGGAACCTTAACCCTATATAGAAAGAATTTTCTCAACACAGCGCTGAGGGCTGCTAAACACCCAGGTTATGACCCCGAACTGACAGTGTTCCAGGACAGTATGTCCCCTCTGGGAGAGTGGTGGAGAAGGGAAGAGATGTGGGACAGTGGTCCCAATACAGCATACAAGGAAGGGGAAAGAGTGGCATCACATTCAGTATGAAGTTTCTTTTTCTTAAAAAAACAAACAAATATATTGTGGTAAATTTGTACATGGTGTCCCAATTCTTGCTATTCTCTCTCCCTCAGAAAAGGCATAAAAAATTAACTAAAACCATCTAATTCATAACTACTTAATCCTCTGCAAAAAAGCTGGGAGATTTTCCTCCCTCAAGTTTTTCACTTTCTTATTCTCTATGCCTTTTCTCCTGATAACAAGCTACCTTTGCCTCCGACTTCCCTTAATAATTAGTGTAATCATCCTGATTACAGATTGTGCTGTGATGCTTTCAGGTCAAACTAAGTGACATTACTGAAAGACCTGTTCTCGTTTGGCAAACGAAAAAGTTTAGTTAGTATCAGTTATAAAGAAAACTAAATTATTTAAGTAAAAAGCATTAGAAAGCAGGAAGCACTGGTATGACACTGGTGTGCCTCCTTCACAGGGGAATGGCAGCAGTCTTCTTCTTTATAAGATTAAAATTATGCCACAAAACACTTCAAAAAAAGGAACTAAAAATTAATCAGCACACCCACTGTAAGTATAAGGTCTCTAGCTAATCACCTTTTATTTTTTGGACTTAATTCATGCTTCTACACTGTCAGGTGAGCTCTCATGACATAAGCTATCAGAATTCTCTACTACCACCTTCAACCATATGGAAAAAATAACCCCAAATCATGTACCCAAAGGTACTGGCAGTGAAATACTAGTGTTTTTAGTTCTAATCACTCTCATAACTTGCAGAGTGACAAGCTCACATTTTCAAGCATGAAGCCCAGAATCTTTCACTGGAAAAATAACTCAGTATTGCAAGAAAATAACAAAACACTGGTAATTTCAGTATAAGAAAAAAAAATAATAATAAAATAAAGAGAAAAAAAAATCTATCTTTCTGCAAGTTCCTATTGTTTAAAATTAGCATAGCACACATATGCAGAACCAACAAAATCATTTTACACCTTGCCAATTATATGTGTTTAAAAAAACCCTCAGCAGTCTACTGCTTATTCTAAACTGAGGTTTTCCGTTGCCAGAAGCCTGTAAGAACCTTCTCACCAGAAGCATATCTAAAGTACAGCTAACAGGACACCATCTCACAAATGACTGAAGGAAAAATCTGGAAAAAATAGACAAAACAAAACAGAAAACAAAACAAACAAAAAAACCACCAAAGCCCTGATAGATACAGAGCAACAAAAGAAAGGAAAAAACAGAATTGTAGAAGTCTATAAATCAGAATAAAAGTTTGTGTAACAAGAATAAAAGACTTTTAAAGATATGTTTCATTTGGTCATCATCTAAACATGAATATTTTCTGTTATAATAATGAAATAGTCAAAACCACTACTTTGACAGTATCATGGATGAGTCAGTCACCTTTACCACTGGAAGATCAAAAACTTCACGAGATTCTCCAACTTCTGGATTGTCCCCATCTTCTGCAATAATATGTGAAGCCAGTGCATTGTAAGAAACTTCCTTTGCTTTCCCAGCTTTCAGAAGTTGAATAACCTAGACCCAAAAGAGAACAGGAAGAAGTCAACAATTTTTAGCAACTTTAAAACTCCTCTCAGAACACACGACGACTTCTGTTTAAGTAGAGCCTGGATTACTGTTGTATTGGCACAGTTAAAGAAGTTCACCTATACTAGTATCAACCATATACCTGTAATTAGAAAATAAAATGCTTAAAACCACTGATAAACCATGATACGACCATTGCACAAATACTGCACCTTAGGCGTTCGCTTAAACCCCTTCAGTGAAATTTCCTTTTTTTGGGAATATAAATTTTATCTTTGCTCTCTCCCACTAAAATCTGTTAGAAGAAACAAGAGGAATAGTTCAAAACTAAGAAGACAGACAATGGGCATAAAATTAAAATAATAATAAAACAAAAGAGAACCAGCAACCAAATACACTTCTCAAAGTCCTTATGCTGCACTGCATTAGTTTTTCTCTCTTTCTGTATGAAATACTGATCTTAGCTGGTGTTACCAAAGCATGATGGTTTGGGTTTACATCTTTTTTTTTAAATAAATCCTGCTTTCCTAAAATAATAGCTGACATCTACTCATCACCTCTCTGTAAGGTGTGAGCAGCCAAGTGCACATCCCAATGGAATGGATTCAAAGTTGAGAGCCAGCAGCCTAATTCTCCCTCATTTGCCAAAAAACATCTAGGCACAATTCCAGACTTTTGTTTCCCTTCTAGTTCATGCTGCATACGTTTTAACACGTAGTGGGTTTGCAGTTATTCACCTGAATACATTACTTTTTTTTCTTTTTTCTTACTCTTGGATTTATTTTGATTAGAGCGCTCCCTTGTGCTAGGCCTGTTTTAATATTTATTCAGACAACTGGTCTTCCATGAAACCATTTGGAAATTTAAGCTGATCAAAGTGTGCTCCTCCTCAAAAGATGAAGGAAATTTCAAAATCAAGCTAGCATCGATTTGCATATAAAGAAGTAAAAAACTTCAAATATTTTTGTAAGGTTTATATTAGAAAAGGAACAACATTTCCCTATAAAAGCTGTGTTTAAAAACTATTTCTAGAGTTCACTTTAGAATTTCTCCTTTCTGCCTCTGTTTAAAACACAACCGATAAATACTCCTCTCGTTGGGGTTGCTCCCAGGGGACCACAGAGAGCAGCTGCAGAAGGGAGGACAAAGGCACCCAGGAAGAACTGTCCCCAAGCCCAGTACAGCACACTTACTCCCTTACACTCAGCTCTGCAACCCAAACCAGGCAGGGCTCTGGCCTCCCCAGTGCCTCCTGCTCCCAAGGGCTCACCAGCACAGACAGGAGCCAGCCCTGGCCTCCCCGTAACACTGTGCCACACCAGCAAGCTACCTCAGAAACCAGAGAGCTGGAGGGAACGGTATTTAAACAGGCTGGCCGGCAGCAGAAACAACTCAGACCCACAGGACTTCTCAATTCAGGCATCGCTCTTGATGAGAGAGTGGCTCCACAGCTTCCAGCAAGAGCTGGTCATGGAAGCAGCGTGGCCACCCCTGTGCAGTGCCGCCCCTGACCTTATCAACTCCTCCACAGCCTCCTCCGCTGTCTGCCTGACACCCAGCCATCCACAAACAGAGGAGAATTTAGTGTACCTCATTAAGAGCAAAAGCCTTAAGACAATGGCAGTAACTGCTAAGAATAATAAAACTTCACATAAGAAAGAAAACTAGCTTAAGAGAATGCTTGTTTACTCACAGCAGAATACGGCTGATTGCCCTGCTATGTCAACACAAAGCTAACTACATGCCTTTTGGGACATTATTTATATGATAAGTGATGTACAAGAGTCCTATTGTTGTTTGCACTCATTTTCATACATGTAATATTCCTGCTATAGTTTTTTTTTAAAAATACAGGAATTGTTATTCAAGCTCTACCACACTGTCAAAAATGTTATGCCTAAAGACCTTAGGGGCTTCTTTTTCCCTGCTCCTTAACTATATTCCTAGACTGTGTTTCTTTTAGCATATAACCCTATTCCTATGACTAAAAAAACATCTCAACAGGTCAGTGCCTATGCCTCAAGTTCACTGAAAGGCCTACAAGACTGAGCAGATGCCAGGACACGAGATTCAGGGAACCCAGTGCCGAACAAAGATTCGACTGCAGCAACTACCAAAGAAGCAAACACTTTAATTTCAGTGTGAAACAAGCGGGAACCTGGTCACAGGAAGGTGCTGTCCTAAAGCTAGACACGGTACACTTCAAACCCTTCTCTAATTGGACATGCCACAGAAACTTTTTGTAACCACTTTCACCCACCACGACCGGGTGTTTTTAACCCACTGGGTGTTACGAGCCATCAGGCCAACCGTGTCACCCCGGGTACGGCCCTAGGCCAGAGCCGGCCAACCCTGTCATCCCGGGTAGGGCCCTAGGCTGGAGGGCCAGATGGTCGTTTGTCAGCACCTTCTGCCCCGCGCCTCCTCGGGAAGCGGGCAGGGAAAAGGCGGAGGCCAACACCTCAGCCACACGGGATGGCCCTGGGCCACCTCTGGGCACCCAACGGCTCTGGAAGGTCCCGGCGGGTGACAGAGGGAGGGGAAGGGGCAGCCCGCCTCTCCCCGCCGGGAGCGG
>NW_015090864.1:7564009-7584414 GCF_001431845.1 Calidris pugnax
CGCGAGCAAGGCGCGCGCTGCGGGACACACCATCCCCCGCCGGGGTGCAGGGGGGGTGAAAGGGGGAGGGGAGAGCCGCCCGGACGGAGCGGCTCCCCCCGCCCGATCAGCCAACCCCGCTGCCGCAGGACAGCTCCCGCTCCTGAGCCAACGCCGCTATCTCTGCTCCTCCCTCCCTCTCCGAACCGGACCGGCAACCAGCATCCGGGTCCGAAGCTCCCCCCCCCGGCACGGAACGCGATGGACTCGCCCCGACCGACAGAGGCGGGCGGCGGGGATACCCGGCCCCGCCCATCGGCGCACGGGCGAGGGAGGGGGGGAGGGGAGCGCACCGCCCTCAGGCCACGCCCCTCTGACACGCCCCAGGCCACGCCCTCCGCCTCAGGCCACGCCCCCGTTCCCGCTCGCGCCGTGTGGGCCGTGGGCGCCATGGCGGCGGGGCCTGAGGGGGCGGCGGGGGGCGACCGGCCGAGCCCCCCCAACGGCGGGTTCCAGTGCCCCGCTGACCCGTCCCGCTCCGTGAGCCGGGCCTCGCAGGGCTCTGAGGGCCCGAGCTGGGCTGGAGCCGCGGCCATAGGATCCAAAGCGTGGTGAAAGGCGGGAGTGGAGGCCTGTGGTACTGTGGGTTCCTGCGGCATGGCGGGCTCTCACCTGAGCACCGGCAAGTGAGCAACAGCAGGCGATTTCACCACTGCAAGCAGTGACGGACAATATATACTGTATATAGACAACATACTGTGTAAGCTCTGCACAAGTTACAACATTTGGCACTTTCCAGTTTCAAACCGTTGCTTCAGTTCATCAAAAAGGTCTCAAAATTCAGTCCTCTCCCAAAATACCCAGCTGGGAGTCTCTACAAATCCAACAGGCAGCATGTAATATTATAGAATCATAGAATGGTTAAGAGTTGGAAGGGACCTTAAAGATCATCGAGTTCCAACCCCAGCATCCAACCCATTAATGAACAGACTACTACCCAAATCAGACATTTTTCCTCAAAAGCCTGCTCCAAGCATCCTTTTATGTTGATAGTAAACCACCCAAACCTGGAAGGGGGTGTATCTTGCCTGACTTTAGAGAACTGACCAGAAAACTGAAATCATCACTTTAAATTACCTTTATAGTCGGCAGAGAGAAATGTGCACTTTCAGGGCTTGATTCATCTGGCCAATTTTAAACATCTGTGTATTGCCCCCGCACTATGCTTTCAAATGAATTTTGCAACCCTCATAGTACTTTTATGTGGACAATTATTTCCCTTCTATAATTAAGAATACAAGATAGCATCAACAAGCTTATTGAGATAAAAATACAGGACACATATATAGTTTCTCTCCTATCTACAAGGCCTTCATGCTTTCTCAGGAAAAAAAAATCAGATTTATTCAACTTGACTTACTCTTGTAACAGACCTGGTAGAAACTATTAATCTGTTTACAAGAAATTTATTATTTATGCAATATCTTGAGGGGTGTTAAAGGGAAATTTGTAGTATTCAAGTTCCTAACATCCTTTTCCTCCCTTTTTAAGGAAGGCGCTTCATCTGCCTTTCTTCTGATCTGCTGGATCTCCACATGACATCTACCCCTTTCTACTCCAGCGGCATAAGAAATATCCAACCTATCTCCTGTTCTTTTCCTCCTCCAGAAAGGGATCTTACCCTTTGGTTGTGGGTTTCATTGTATTGCCCTCCCAATTATGATTTACTTTTTTAGTGAAAACCAAGGTAAGAAGTTCCTAAACTGTAATGAGATACACTTTCTTCATAGTACAGGGCAAAAAGTAGGCATAACTATCTGCTTTTAAATCTGTGTATCCCTTTCATCCAATAATTCATATTCTCATATCTTTTCTAATAACTCATTTAGGGTCATTCTCTTCTGCTCCAAGTATTTCCTGGACTGCCTTTGAAAAACACTTCCCTGAGCCTTGCCTTGCTTCATAGCTGCTGTCCTGGCCCCAAAGTCCAGCCCTCGCTTTCTTTGTTCCATAATTTTCAATTCCATTTTTGATCCATTTTGTCTTCTCACTAAATTATAACTACTTTGACCATAATCTTCATTCACCCGCAGTGAAATATTTTTCTTATTCTTCTTGATCTATCAGATATCATTAACATTATTGCTTCCTGAGTCCTTTCCTTTTGGATTTCAGTGTCTCTGTAATCACCTGCATCTTCCAGCATGGGTAATTCTCACCTCTTTTCTTTCATAAGTATCACTGTCTCTTAGATTTCTGTTACACATTTTTTTCTGAGTTTTTTTTTTTTCTTCATGATGTCATTTATTACTTGGCTTCATCTTCTTTCTCAGTGTGATTGCTAAATTGCCCCTTCTCACAAGAGTACTTTCCTTATATCTAATCTCACACACTATTGCATATTCCCAGTCCACACAAAGAAAACCAAAGTGATTTGTCCTCTTGAATTCCCTTTTTTTTTTTTTTTTTGTTACTCTAATGAGTTCCCCTGGCCTTCTTATCCTTTGGATTTACCATAGCCACATTATTTTTAGTTCTTCGTACAACTCCAAGATTGCAAGTATTTCAAATCAGATGCTATGCTAATACTGACAAAGATGCATAATGCAAACAGCCAGCACACTTTGAATGTGATTTTTAATAATAATAATAACAACCATAATTGTAATGCCGCTTTCCAAACCTTCAGCTGAAACTGTGCTATTGCAGCACCAGGTTGGGCCACTGTTTTTTCAGCTAGTCAGGTCGGACGAATATGAGATAAATTCAGTATTTTAAATCCCAAACATTTGAAAATTCTCTACAATATATCATATGTTTGCAATACAAGGTCACATTGCTGCATTAAATCACTGAAATTCATTGCAAAAACTGTTTTCCACAAATTGATACCCAATAATAAAGTACCAGCCTTGACCAGAATTGGATTTTTTTTGGCTAATTATGACAAAAATCAAGGAATAAAGTTTAATTCCACCCACAGTATGGAATTGTAATGTAATGTCAAAAAAAAAGACAGGTTAAGAATTGACTAATTGAGGGAGGTCATCCCCCCCTGTACTCTGCCCTGGTGAGGCCATATCTGGAGCACTGTGTCCAGCTCTGGGCCCCCCAGTTCAAGAAGGACAGGGAACTACGGGAGAGAGTCCAGCAAAGGGCTGTGAAGATAATCAAGGGACTGGAGCACCTCTCTTATGAGGAAAGGCTGAGAGACCCAGGTCTGTTTAGCCCAGAGAAGAGAAGACTGAGGGGAGATCTTATCAATGCTTATAAATATCTAAAGGGTGGCTGTTAAGAGGATGGGGTCAGTGGTAGCAAGTGACAGGACAAGGGGCAGCAGGCACAAGCTGGAATACAGGAAATTCCATCTCAACATGAGGAAAAACTTTGAGGGTGGCAGAGCACTGGAACAGGCTGCCCAGGGAGGTTGCAGAGTCTCCTTCTCTGGAGATATTCAAAGTCTGCTTGGATGCCTTCCGGTCCAGCCTGCTCTAGGTGACCCTGCTTTGGTAGGGGGGTTGGACTAGATGATCTCCGAAGGCCCCTTCCAACCCTTACCTCTCTGTGATTCTGTGACTAAAATATCTTTACCAGAATAAATTTGTTTTATAAATTCAGCCCTGGAAAGCAAAGATAAAGTTGTCAGAGCCCTGACGTGGGATGTGGGATATGGACATTTGGGTCCGTCCTTCTCTTTCTGAATGGAGTAAAAGCAACTTCACTGAGGCACAAGGTAGGTATGTCCAGATGCCTGCATCCCCTGTACATTCTCTAAGCACAGGACTTAAGATAAAAATGGGAAGAATGAGACCATCACAAACAAATAAGCCCTGAAATCAGCTCCTGGGCAGAGCCCCGTAGGTGTGCTTGGTAAAGGAAGAACGTGGAAGTTCTTACCTAAGGTCAAGTAGATGTCAAATTGGCAACCAGCTGTGCAGCACAGCCAACACAAAGGCATTTTGGTTTGTGCCGTGAAACAAGGCACAACACCAGGTCTACAGAGAACTCATCTGGTAGAAGTTTAGACACCTAACAATTTAGTGGTCCCCGAGAAGCAGTTTTGTAAATCTTAATATTGGACTTTGGGTCACACAGAGCGTCTGTTAGCAGTGACACTAATCCTCCCGCACAAAAGTATCTTTTTCTTATCCACAGTTTTGTTGGCTTCAAGATGACCACACCCAGAAGAAAAGACTACTCACATCAATCACAAATTCTTCCCCTTAATTATCTTCTGAACAAGCAGCAGAATTAAATTAATGAACCTATTTTTTACTTCTTTATGTATTTCATGAGTCACCTGTCAACAAGTTATTCAAATTCTAGTAATTAGACTATTTCTAACAAAAATGAATAGCTCCAGTGTCTGCATCGTGTGCGTGATCCACTTTACGAACCGTAAGAAGAGAAAACTAGATTGACAAAGTATGTTATTGAACATGAAAAATATCCCCTGTATTTGCCAGAAATAAATTCTGGGTTCTCCTCATGGGTCTGCACACACAACTGAGTCAAATCAAATGGGCTGGTGCCACTGCTTAGTCATAGCAAGGTGTAAAACCAAGTGCTCACTTTGAATGAGTGGGGCCAGCTCTGGGTGTGACAGCACCTGTGTATCTCTAGGGGTCACCTAGGTGGCCTGAGAAGTCATTCAGGTTCAGAAGGTGCAGATTCATCTCATCCTCTTTCAGAAGGGTCTGCAGATGTTCCTGTCACATCATAGAATCATAGCATTGTCTAGGTTGGAAGGGACCTTCAAGGTCATGGAATCCAACCGTCAACCTAACACATCACTGGATGTAACGTGGGATGCTCAGCCACGTGGTGGCATGCTCGTGTGTCAAGCCCAGTGACTGTTGGATGCATGTAGGTCTGGTCACCACACACAGGGATGAGACTGGGTCAAAGGAACTTGACTCTTGCTGAGGTGCCAAACACATGTCTGCAGTGGCAGAACCTTAATCTACCCAAGAAACGCCCAAGATCGGACTCTTACTTTAAGTACAGTCTCTGCTCTGATGCAGCCACAACAGTAATTGCATGGGAGCAACCATTCACAGAGATCAATTATGTTTTAATCCGACTTCATTTCTGGGCTTAATTACTCCAGTGAAGAAACTGAACAGAGATGGTGCACATCACCCTAGCCCACAGTGATCTGAACAGCACGTTATCTGGACTATAAATACACCAAGCACAATATCTAATATGTCTTAACGGGGAGAGTTCTGTACATAGAAGTTTACATCCACATTTCCAGAAAAGCTGTAAAGCGATGCTTCTTTTGCAATGGGCGTTGCTTGCACATAGTGAAGGCCCACTGAGTTGACAAGATTTGTGCAATTAGTCTTTGCTTACATAAGTGCCTTATTTGTGTGCACAAATGATTAAATGAAAAATTCATGTGCACCTACAATATCATATTTAGGCATAATTGCTTGTGAAAAAACAACAGTTTGTGGTTTTTTTCTTGCAGTTAATTGAATTCAGAGCTTAGATTAAATTGTATATTTGTTTTATTCCAATGAGCAGAAGGCTTTCCAAGCTCTTTGTTAATAATACATACTCGTTTGGTAGTAGCTGGCTCTCTAGACGTTACTTTTCCAATAAAATATATATCTTCACAAAGTACCCAGTCTTTTACAGAAAGCTGATATTAATTTCAATGTGTCTGAGAAGTTGTTGAGCAGCCACAGAAGGCGTGCTTCCTGCATTATTACCATACCAATTTCTTAACATCAATAAGAATCTGGTTTTATAATCGGAACCAAAATATGCAAAATGGGTACACAGAGGGCTCTGCTTTGGCTTCAACTGTCTGCGCATTTTTCCTCTTTCCTTCAGTGAGACTATTGCAATGGCAAATACGATTTATAATTAAAAACTTTCTTTTTATCTGTACTGCAAGACTGAATCCTAAAAGGCTCTCTTGGAACTGATCGTTTCATTTTCGTTTCTCTTCCAGTTCCAGAGCTGCACGGAGAATGCCTTTGTCATTTGCTTGACAGTTTTCTTTTTTAGTGTAATAGTTACAAATGTTTTGCACTGCCAAGTACCTTTACTATAACTGAGCATAAATGGGCAGGGAAGGAGAACGCTCTCATTAGCACATCTAGCGTCAGGGCAATTTTTGTCAGAAGTGAGAGGCAGTACTAAAGGAGGAGATACACTCCTTTCTATTACCTGCTAAGGAATGTGTCTGGCATATTAGCCCACAGGGAAAGGTGAATGAGATGTTGCGTGTCATATTGCAAGGATAAAAAACCAGCCCTGAGCTGCAGCTGGGTGTGCCTTTATCAAAATATAGCTGGTGGGATGGTACACGGTGTAATTGCACTAGTCACACTTGTCTAAAGCCACTCCTGCTCCAGGATCTCCAAGAAGTGCAACGCAGCATCACACTGCTACAGGCCTTGCTTGAAGGAGGTCTACTGGGAGGGCTGCATAATAGCTTTTTAAGTAATAAGGGAATTAATTACGCAGACTGGAGCAGGGCTCTTTAAAACTTCAGAGTCACCACGTGAACAGCTGAAAGGAGCCACCAGCATGGATGGGGGAGGGCAGGAGGAACCCCTACTTAATCCCTTTCCTTTAAAACTTCCACTAATAACATCTACACAACCTTCCCAGTACCTTGGTCTTTGCCTTGTGAAAATTCCTTATGGTTAAACACTCATCCCTGATACCTGATCGAAATCGTCTGTTCTGTAAATGAGCCTGATTCTTTCTTTCTGTCTTTCCCTCAGACTTCCAATAACCCTCTCCATCTAAATTGTCTAGCCACATGCATACTTTTATATCTATATAAACATATAAAAAGATATATAACACTGTGTTATAATACTTTCTTATAAAGTATTGTGATGTGCCAGGAAAGAAGAATGCAAGTCCTCCCAGTACTCTGGGTAAGAAGAAACAATATGCCACAAATAAAATGCGATACTACAATTTATAGGCTCCATTCTTTGCATCTCAGGAGATGTCTTTGCTTCTGCCCCTACAAAGGTACCTGCCAATTTCTGTATATTTTCTGATTTTGAGAAAAAATGTTTGTGAAAGGTGGTGGGTAATTATCCCTCCAGCCCTTCTTGTAACTTGTCAAGATTTCCTTCACTTACAGGCTTCCTTTTTGGGTAAATTAGTACCAGCCAAACAATGGGGAATGGAATTTGCCTTTGAGCCTGGGCTTTCATTCATTGAAAAAAAAAGTTAATGAAACCTGGAGTTACTAAAATGAGTTTTTCTAGAAAGTAACAAACTTGGCACTATTTGTGCCAAATCTTTATTATGTGATTCAAAGGATGCTAACGCTTGTACTTATTTCTATATTATTAATGCATAAATGCAGAAAAACAACTGAAGTTGATGAAATTCCAGAGCGTGTTACAGGGTCATGTGAAGAGTGAGTCTGGGTACTTCTCTGGATGATCTCCATTATTCATTTATGGCTTTGTATTTATGAATAGAGTAAAAATCCCCAGTTCATGCTGATGAAACCTTTACGTCACATTGCTCTCTTTCTGTGTGTTGTCCAGAAAGTTAAAGGTTTGTTTTATGTATCTGGAAAGAGGAATGGGCAGAAGATGCTTGCCTGAGGATGTGGCATCACATCACACATCCTGAAAGATATTCTGCTTCCTCGCTGATGCTGCAAAGAGGGGCAGGTTTCCTCCTTCCTTTCCATGGCGGGCTGGTCTCACCATTGGTTGGTTGGTTGTTTTTTGCCATAATTCTGTTGTTCCTCTTGAACAGGTTGTGGCTCTTATCTGACCAACATGGAGCCAAACTCATTGAAAGTGAACCATCTGGTTTAGTTTGTTGAGCCAGCTCAGCCTGGATTTATGTAACACTGAAGCAGCATGAAGAAGAGGTCCACACCGCTGAGATGGGAGGAGTTGTCTCCTGCTCACTTAGAGCCTCCAACATGCAGTCTCACTTAAGTTGACTTGAACCACCCCAAAACCTCCCCTGGTTCTGGTCGCTCATTTCTGCTTCTTCCCCTTTCTCAGTACTACACTGACACAAAAGTTTCAGTGCCTCAGGGTGACCCACGCTGATCTTGCTGAGAACAGGCTCACAAAAATGGTCGGTTTTTCCACAGGTCCGTTCTCCTGACTCAGTTGACCTCCTGGTGCTGGCTTGGAGCGGGCAGTGACTCAGGGTTCATGGGGTGGGAGATGGAGGGCAGCAGCCACGCGAGCCCGTCTGGCCGCCTGTGCCACCAGGGAAATTCATATGTGGCCACGGGGTCTTAGTGCTAAAACCAATGAAAAATATTTCTGCCAGGAAACTTTCCCTGCCTGACGTCAATTCAGAGCAACTCCATCATCTTCGGAGCAGTGCCTCCAGCTTCCAGAGTGTAAGGCCAGAAGGTCACTTAAATTAACCTTCCACAGGGAGCACTGGGAGACGAATTGATCACTCGGTTGTTTTTTCTCTAAAAACAACCCCAGTCTGGGGCCACATTTCTGCTTTACGACCTTCCCAAGTGCTGAAGCTTAGAGCTGCAGTTTCAGGGTAGCCAAAAGACATGTGCCTGCACATCCTTCAACGCAGATATAGACACTTCTCTGCCTGTGACACGGTACAAACGGAGAAGCTGATTGCATTTGTCACACATTTGTGGCTGCAGCTTTTGGGGGCTCCCAGTACTGACAGGTGGATGTTACTGTACTATGCAGACAAGTAGTTATTGCTGCTGGGCTGGGCTACCACTTTCTTCTTCTGTGGAAGGAACCTGATTTCTATTTCTCACCTATTTTCAAATGAAACTAAGAACTTGCCTTGGCATTCTTGAAAAATATATTCTGACAGTATTCTGGTAACAGCCTCGAGGCTGGAAGAAACTGGTAGATCTTTTGGTCAGCCTTTCTTATAATTTGCCCCTAAATTTCACCCAAAATACTCTTGATCTGAGCCAAGTACCTGGAGTGACTGGTCAGTCAAAGTGGAACTTCCTGAAAGATATTGAATCTTGATCTGAAGGCATCAAGAGATGAAGAATCCACTTCTGCTCTTAGATGATCAATAGTTTTAACGCAACCTCGGAGCCAGCTTAATTAATTAGCGATTGATATCTAGAACTCTCTGCCTCATTAGTATGCCAAGCAAAAAAACATTATGAAGTAACACATTTGTTACTTAAGTCCCTAATAGTTGGCCACTCTTCAATGCAAAAAAAAAAATTAGTATTATTAATTGGGTATCTAGAGTAAGTCTGTTTTAATGATCTCAGCTACTCAGTACTAACCAGGAGTTGGGATTCAAGAGAACAAGTCTCACTTTCCAGACTTCTTTCATTAGAGCTAAGCTCAGGATGAATGCAGGCAAACTGCTTATACTCTCTGGCCAGTCCTGGCTCTAACCTTCCTTTTTTGCTTCCTGGAGGCTTTCAGGGAAATAAAAGCTCTGTAAATCCCTAAATGTTCTGCTACTTGAATGATGTGCTCTGTGATATACTGAAATTCCCACAGTATGAAGAAATATTTCTCTGAACCAAGAAAGCCTTCGATTGATGTGTGTCTCAAGGTCCGATTCCTCCATGAACTGGCTGAGGCCAAATAAGGATTAAGTTCACAATGTGGCTTCATCAGTGTCTAATAATGTCTTTCACCCCTACCGTATCCCTGATGCCTTTACAGCCCAGTCAGATATGGTTGAAACAACCACGGAATTGGGGAAAAGAGGCATCTGTCATACCACATGCAAGAAAAAGTCATCTCATTGAACCTCTCCATGACATCAAGCTATGAAGAAGCTGTCTCTTGATTTTGGCATACTACATCCTGAACTTGTTTGCTCTCCTATGTGCTTAAAGGACCATCTTCCTCCTTAAAGGACAGTCCTTAAAAGGACCGTCCTCCTCCTTCATCACTGAGGCTTTTGCCATATTCATGCCAATGATGTTGGTCATTTTTTAATCTATGGCAGTGTGGTAGACGCTCACAGATACAAGTTTAACCTCAAAGAAGCTACTGAAAACTTCTCTGGGTTTATTTAGAGCTTGCTGAGTTCCCTATATAAATTAGAGGAGCCTCAGGGTCCCAGGACTAGCCAAGTCTGAGTTCTCAGTGTTGCAAATGGAAGAAATCGTGGCATGAGACAGCGAGCACCAAAGCTGTAATGATCTTCCTTCGGGGTGTCAATTAAATTTGCTGTTTGCCTTATGGCACATGTAGGTGATTACAGTGTGAAAGCCAGGATGCATTTGTTTAATGTATCCTTGAACTCTATTACATTTTCCACTCGTCTTGCTAGAGCCTTATCTTCAATTACACTCCTTTCCATATGCCCCAAGCTGTTATTTGTTACAAGACCAACCTGACCCTCTTGTATCCAAAATGTCAGTGAATTAAATCAAATTTTTATACTTTTCAACTTGAACAGTTATCTCACGATGCACATAACAAACAGATAATGAGATCTGCATTTTATTAGACACAGTAGCGCTTACTGATGTTTAACTACTAGGCAGAACCATTTTGCTGCTCGCAGTTACAATTACATTATTTTTCTCTGTGGCTGGATAGCTGTCAATTGATTTAGCTCATTCTAAATGTGTAGTATAGTATTTTCCTTCACGTTGCTCGCACTCATATTTAGAGAACTGGATACATTTCTATTCTTTTTTCCTAAAAGGGAAGGGACATTTCCACACTTAAATTTCTCTACAGTCTAAGCTTTTTGCCTCCTATATTTTGTGACAATTTTCCCAACGTTTCTCTCTGAGTCAGGAATGTTCCAAAATCACATTCTTAGCTTTAAGCATACCCTCAAACCCGGCTCGTTTTGATAGGAGTAAACCACATACTTGAAATTAAACACAGTGGAGAATGAGGAAGCCTTCCTGAAATAAGTTCATGTGAAAAATGACCCAATGGGCACGTTCCAACGGCTGATATATACACCAGCTAGTTGTGCTGCTCTGCACATTTTATGCTTTATATGTACATGCTTATAATTTGTGATTCATACAGCGCTCAGAACGATTAAATGATAAAAGCACCAAACTGGCATCTAATCAACGCAAATATTTAGGTCCACCAGAGGATACACGAAGATCTGCCCTCCCCAGAAGAGCTACCACGTGTCTCTCCTACACGCCGGGAGTCGACTCACACGTTCATAAATAATCCAGCTGGCAAATATCAAAAGGTTACATACCCTGACTGGTTTTGTGTGCATACTCCTGTTCTGGCTCCGGGCAAGGGAAGGAAGAGAGCCATGGAGGGAGGTAAATCTAACCCTCTTTACATTAAGCCAACAAGAGCAGAAGCATATATGTCATCATTTACTGCGTCTCAATTCGTGGAGGGTAATTTCTCATAATGGGCTAACTTGATTGCTTACTGAACATACCTCGGAGGCTGTTTGGTCTTGCTTTTGTACAGCAAAAGCTCACCCACGTCTCTCTTGACTCTGAAAGGATAAAGGATATAAAAGCTACTATAGGAATATCATTATTCAGATAAAGAAAAGAAAGCTTGATACAGATAGGGATGTCTTTTTGAGACTTACTAAGCAGTCCAGAGGATTTAGTACCTATGTTCTTGCCATTTCAGTTTTATAAAAAAATCTTGTTATATTTTAAAATTGTAATCCCCCCTGAAATGAATGGAAGAGAGGCACCCAGGGCCATGGATTGCTTAAGAAAATCTGTTTCCTCACCTATTTCACCCATGCGCACAGAAAGCAGCTGCCATAAATCTTTATAATAAACGCTGGGCATATTGATGGCTAACTCTGTTTACACAGCCCAAGCCCTTGCACTAAACCTCACCTGTGTAAAATAGCCCAGCTGGGTGTTTATCAGTAATTGTTTGCGAGATACACGCTAATGAACTCCTTGTGGTTCTCCACGACCCATGGTGCTCTTCCGTAACGCTTGTCATTAATCTGAAGCTGAACCGTGGTGTTTAATGAGGCATGCCTCTCGCTGGGCAGGAGGGATTATCTGGGGCAAGGACATCGGGATTTATGGTTCCTTACAGTCACGGCTGTCATAAAAACAGAAAAGCTGTAAGAAAACCTCCTAGAAACAGAGACCATGCTCTGTGGCAGAGACTATTTGTCTTTGTGCCTCTTCCTCACGACGTATCGAGCCCTGGTCTCCACTTACAGACTCCCAACAAGCTGTGGCCGTGCCACAGGAGGGACAATAGCAGGAGAAGGAGGGAGGACCAGCAGCCAGACTGGCTGGAGTGCGACCAAACCAGGAAGGACTCCTGGTTTGCTCTCTGCAAGACTGAGAATGGTGCTAGGAGTCAAAGCTGAGGGACAGGAGGTGTTGAATGTGTGAATGTTGGATGAAAGGCTTTAAAACAGCAAAACGTGAAGTGTTTTCTTTCTCATTTTCCTATTCCGTTATTGATCATGGTTACAAAATGGCATTTATAGCCCCTCTGCCAAGTCAGTTGCTAGTGGTGATGGTTTAAAAGCTGACCGTGTTAACTATTCTAGTGCTTAATAAAGCATAGAAGGAAGGAGAGGCATTAGCATACAGTGAAGATGGTGGAAGTGTCTGGAGGAGGAAGGACACTGAGAATCTGCCTAGAAAGCTCTGAAGGTGTATCAGGTCACATGAGGAGTCCTTTCACAAAACACAGCAAGATTTCTTTGTTTACAAAATGAGATTCAGCTTTTAAAGTAGTACATGAGCCAGCTTCTGTGCAGATGGATAATACCTTCTTTAATGAGGACACCCCATGAACTATGTTCATATAAGACCCTGAAAGAATTCAGTGCTATGTTTAAGATTTTGACTAAATTTATGATGAAATTCTGATAGGAAAATCACCTTTTTGTTCTTTTAGCAGCTGAGTTCACTGTGATACAGTCAAAACCTGAAAGTAGAAAGTAACCACAGAAGAGGGTCCGTGGTACTTACAGGTAGAAGAAGGACATATGGAAAATGCACTTAGAGAAGCCACCAGCTTAATAAGGAGAGCCAGGTCCCTTGCCTTTCAGGTCATATACTAAAATCTCCGCAGGGACAAGAATTACAGGACACATTGCATCTGCCTGGAGGCACCTGAATAAAGGTGGGGCTCCAAAAAGGAAGGAGAAACTCACTGGTGGCAGATGCCAGCTGCTCCCTCCAAGCTTGGTGGCTTCCCTGCAGGACAGGGCATGGATGGGCACCCAGCTGTACCCCAGGGATGTACTCAGAGATGTTGGCCTCAGCTGCTCTTGCTAGATGGGTTTTCCCACCACCAGCTCTTGGGCAGGCACACTCCTGCTGTCACATGTCACATCCCAGTGAGGGAGCTGAACGTGAACCACTGCTGAGCTGCCGCAGCTCACAAACCACTGGGCCCCCACTTCTGAGTTACTGTTGACCAACCTTGCCTCTCAGACCAGCAGACAGAAGAAAAAAAGTCAGCTATTTGATAGCAAAATGCATTGCTAGACTATTAAGAAAGGTCTGGCAACATTTTGCTGTCAAAGCAGTGAATACCAGTTGTCAAAAATAACGATGTTACCAATAAAAATCCTTGTGAAAAATAGAGGCACATTTAGACACATTTATACAACCACCTTCATCCCATGGGTTCAGAGAATTTTATAGCTGTAGCAAGAAGACATTGCTTGATCAGGTGCCTGCTGTGGTAGAAGGAACGAAAATAAAATATTTGACACATGATACTGCCCAATTCTATGGGGGAAATGATGGTTTAGGTCCTTTAAAAATGGCTGTCTCTGTTCAAATAGCTGGAAAAGTTTGCTGTCTTGCCTGTGATCAAGAGGCAAGCGTTTTGTCAGCCTACAGGAGATGTCTGCAAACGCTTTTCTTGCACAGGCACGTCAGCAGACTCATTTTAGTTGCAGAAAGAAAATGCGTGGTCTTATCCTACCAGTTGACTTTTTGTAACTTGTAAATAATTCCTCTTATTTATGTGAGCCTCTGACTTGCTTAAATAGCAGCACCAATATGAAATATAAGTAAGTAAAACTCCACAGCTTTCCCATTTTCTCTAATGACCTGCCATGTTGCACGGCTTGAAAATAGTGGGAGTTTACCTTACCTAAATTAATAGCAGTTTTGCTGATCTGGGTGACCTGGGCAGGCAGAAGCAGGGAAACTAACAGGTACACCGAATAATCAGGATGAGGAAAATATTCTACAGCTGGAAGGAAACAGCATGTGAATATGAATCTGAGACTCTCATCAGCGATACCCAAGCTGAGAAAGCTGCACAACTGTGGCAGTGCCTCCTTCAGCAGGTAGAGATGTGGCTGTGGCTGTTCAAAAATCTCCAGGGAAGAAGGCAGAAACCAACATAGAAAGAAATTAGATGACTGGGGTGGAAGAAGTTAAAAGAATCTCCCGCTGAAGACATCATTTGATGAGGGACATCGGTGGCTTCATTTTTGTACATACTACCAATTTGTTACAACTCGAAAACCAGTCTTGAATCCTAAAGTTAATGGTGGTTTGGGAACAGGGTGTTCCAGCCAAGGAAGACATGGGCATGGGAACACACTGCCCAGGAGTCACAGGGAGAAGAATGGGGGTGGAAGGAGAAGAAAAAAGAAAAAAAGTTGAAGAACTGCTGGCCTGGAAAACTCTTATTTCTCTCCTTATTATGGTAAATGGATCTTAAAATGTTTTGGCTCTGGAATTCTGAAAGAACATTTCCAGGCTACGGATGGATTTATGTAAATAATGGTTCATAAACCTACCACTGGCAAGGGAGCAAAGAGGTAACCTGGAAAACACCACGCAACAGAAAAACCCATGTTCAGCCTAACACTATCACAGTCTTCCCTATAACTTCACACCTATGCAAATTATCTGCCAAAATGCATAAAGCTCAAGATAAACAAATCTCTTCCACAACTTGGCATATGGAAAAAGGGTCTGAACTGAAATGATAATTGAGTTTTAGAGACCCATCCATTTGCTGTCATCATGCCATCTGTCTCCCTGGCAGAGTCCTGATAGTTTGCATTGGCAGCTTTGATTGCCAAAGCTCATGGATTAAGTTAGAGGTACCTAGTCTTCCCACACGCAGTTTCTTATTATTTTTCTCTAGGCCTTCCATTCTAGATGATTGACAGAACTACAGGATACCGTGTATTCCCAGAGGCACAATATATTTTTACATAGTAGTATTTTTTTTTTTCAAACAGAAATATGGATAATTTTCTATTGCAGTCAAGTCCATCAGAGTCCAGAGAAAGGTTTACTTCTCAGGGACTGATGACAGGTAAAGAAGATCACAGGTGCTGGTGTACATTTGTGTTAAGTACTTGCTATCACCAGAGTAATAAATGGAAACTGCGGATGGCTTATGAGGGCAGTACTCCCTGAGGCTGGCTCCAAGTTATTGCGTTACTGTCATAACTACTCACTGCAATATGACACCGAGCACAACTCTGCTGACTCCCCCGAAATTACACAGCTGATTAGTGTTGTCCCTTAAGGTATGAAAGAAGTGATAAAATTATTTACATTTCATTTATTTGCACAGAGTGCAACTTTAACTGCGGCAGTGAAAGATGTGGGAGCTGCCCTAAGACTTTATGAAGTTATGTTCCATCTGGTCCTTTGACCATGAACATGGGTTTTTTGCTACGCAAAATCAAAAGGGTCTAATTCCAGCGGGAGTTAATTCACATTGGGCCGAAGACAGATAAACACTCCTGGCAGCTCATTTACTGAGACATACACAGGAGCGTGAGGTACCAGAGTCCATCCTCCCTTTAGGCTGGCTGTGTGATAGATTGTGGCCGAATTCAAGAGACACAAGGACTGAGACACTCACCAGGGAGTTTACAGAAGAGAGGGCTGTGCTCTAGGCAAGAGGGGTACACAAAGTGGCCGACCTGTTGAACAGCTTTTGTTCTTGTTCATCTTTGTTCCTGTTGTGGAATTAAACAACACTCTAGGTATGTCACCGAAGTCATACAATCGGGGAGAAATCCTAAAGGAAAGCTTGGATGCCCTAAACTGAATGACACCTGCTCTTAGAGGCTGGGTGAGGAGTAGTTTTCCAGCCATACAAATAAAAAGACAACAGGATATCAACTCATTGTTTCAACTTCTGCCCCAAGACAGTGAGACTTTTCGAAGTTCCTCCTAAGCATCAGGAGCAAGAGAACCCAGTTTGGCAAACTGGGGCACTCTGGGGATGTGGGACACTCAGGTCCTCCTTGTTCCTGCCCCGATGTGCTCCCACTGTCCTGCTGAGTGTCCTACTGACACACAGCAAGATAAATCTCTGCTTCTCAATCAGGAGGAATTGCTCCTCTTTGCTGTAAGTAATTACATGCTACTGGGAGAGAAAGGCTGACTCCATCTTTCAGCTGCTGTGGCTGGGAAGTTAGAAAACCTCAGGTAAATCCATGCTCCAATAAACAGGTGATTATTAAACAGCTTCAACATAAGAAACCCGAGAGAGAGCTACCCAGAGCAGCCAGCCACTTGGCAATTAAATTGCTTACATGGGTTATGAGGCATCATGATTCAAACCCATCGTCTGAGCTGGGATGCTTTAAACCTTGATTTCCCATGCCCCAAATAAATGCTCTAACTCATGGACCACTAGAGAGGGAGGGTATCACTCAGTCCTCCTCCCAGTTACAGCTACTACCCCGGACCTGAGACCGTTTTTATGGAATGAATTAGACTGAGAGATGAAAGTTTTGTAAAAGCTGGTGCATGTCCATGAAGAGCTCTGGGTCAGCATTCCACCTCCCTGCACCCAAAATGACGTTTCTACCACCACAGGACACTCGAGCCAGAGGTGGGACATCATGAGAGTCTATCACAGTGCAGATGGACTAGAGTAGAGGACTAGAGTGAGACTCGGATGTGTGGATGAGCTCCGAGGGTGTGAAAACAACCTCACACTCTGTGCTTCTAACTGTGTTCACATTTGAACATTTTGTTTTTCGAGGAGAGGAGTGGGTGGTCTGCAAGTGTGTTCAACAAGCATGTCTGGATGTAAAAAAGTGTGAGCTGGAGTTGATGGACATTAAATGAAAATTAAGAGATGATTACCTGAGTGTTAGAAATTGCCTTGACAGGATGCACACTTACTGAGCAGTCTGGCTGGCAACTGAGCAGAGCCTTCAGTGCTGGTGTATACGTGTTCATTTAATCCTTGTTTAACCTAGCAGCTCCACCTACCCTGTAGACTGAAATTCTCGTGTATGCATTAAGTATGCTCAACAAAAACACCTCCTGAGCCGTTTTTCTGCCAGATATAAGTGCAGAGGTTCAAAAGATTTGCATGCAGATTCACAATATGGGTCCATTCCCCCTGTCCCAAAGAGCAGATGCTACTTGGTGCACACAGGCAGTGGCACGGATTGTGTTGGGAATTCCCTCCCAGCCTCCAACGAGCATCTACATATTTTTAATTGGAAGGTACTTCCAGTAAATCATATTTAGCAGCAAGCAGCATTTACTCATCACTTTTGGAGGCAACCCTGCTAAATCTAGAGAAGTCCTGTCACTTTTAATTCCTCTGGCTCCATCAGTGCGGATGTGAGATAATCCTGACTTTGTAGTGTAGATCCTGTTCTTAGAGAGTTTCATAGATGTGATCATTCCGTAAACATTACCCACTCACTGCAGATCCCAGCCTTCCACTGGCTTTATAAATATCAACAGTTCTGAGGAAAGCAATGGGTTTACTGATCTGTGTAAAGTAAACAGCACTTTGTCCTTAAAAATAACAACAGTCAGTCACCTCTAGAATATCTGGTGCATTCAGCCAATGTGCTTGAAGATTACAGAATCGGAATGGTGGAATGACCTGGGTTGGAAGGGATCTCTGGAGATCACCTAGTCACAGCCTCATTAAAGAGGGGCCAAATTCAGGGTTGGATCCGGCCACTCACAGTACTGTCCAGCTGAATGTTGAGCATCACCAGGAATGGAGATTTCACAGCCTCTCTGGACCTATTTCAGCGTTTGACCACTCTTCAGGTGTATATTTATTTCCTAATTTCTAATTGGAATTCGATATTGTGACTTGCATTCATTGCATCTTGTCCTACCACTGTGCATCTCTGAGAAGAGTTTGCCTGCACCTCTCTATACCCTCCCCTGAGGTATCTGGAGACAGCAGTAACTTTTTCCCCTAAACCTTCTCTTTTTAAGATTGAAAAACTCAGTTATCCCTCTCCTTATACATCATATGTCAGTCACTCCTCATCTTGATGACCTTCCACTGGACTTCATAGAACCGTATATTGGTTTAGGTTGGAAGGGACCTTAAAGATCATCCAGTTCCAACCCCCCTGCAGGGACACCACCTCCCACTAGACCAGGTTGCTCAAAGCCCCATCCAGCCCAGTCTTGAACCCCTCCAGGGATTGAGGACTTTCCCCAGTATGTCTTGCACTGAGGAACCCCAAACTGGACATAAAATTCCAAGGTTTGTTGCACAGAGGGAGAATAGCTACATCCCTCAGCCTGATGGCCACACTCTTGCCAACACAGCCCAGGATGCTACTGGCCTTCTTTGCCCAAATGGCACCTTGCAGACGGAAACTTCTTGGCCACCCAGGTTCTTTTCTGCAAAATGCTGCCCTCAGTCAGTCCCCAGCCTGTGCTGTTGTATAGTGTTCTTCCACTCCCTGTGCAGAACTTTGTATTTCCATATATGTTATCTATATATGTATTTGTCTACATTTTCTATTTCCAATTAGTCCACAACTGACCCATTCAACTCCAGAATCTGCTAATATATACTTTTAAAAGTCCGGTAAGATAATTAAAATATTCATAATTTTTCATTAGAATATAATCTAGTTTTACTTCTTCAGATTTAATACATTTTATTTCCATTTCCCTTTAAATGTAATTTTTGTCTATTTGTTCCTGAAGCAAAAAATAATAATATCTTTTAAGAAGCACATATTCCATAATTTGTGGTTGACTCTGTTCATTCTGGGCTTCACAGGCTTCTCTGGGAATGGCCCACACAACAAAAAATTCTCAGTCCTAACAGTTGCTAAGTGTTTTGATCAATTGAATGACAGTCAAGGATGTTTGGCACCTTGCAAACCAGGAATTTTAAATCAGGAGGCTTTCTGAAAGCCTCCAAACCCCATTTGTCCTTTGAGTTGCAAGTAAAAAACCTACCCGTTCCAAAATTGTCAGTATTCATGTATATAAAAGATAAAATAATCATCTCTCCCCAAAAAGATGGCAGTATATTTCCAAAATTAAGTTACAGTCTCTAAGGCTACATCTGTTCTAGTAACTACAATAGGCCAAGTCCTGTTCTCTGGCTCTGAGGACGAATATCACAGCACAACACGAGGGGGATTTCCCAGATGGGGAAGTTCCCATCCCACCAAAACAAGGCCCTGAACCTGTTTGGGATACGCTGCCCTGTGTTTCCCTTGGCAGCATGGAGCCCTTGTTACTGTTACTTTGCTATTTGTCATTAAAAAGTCCAGAGAGGTTCAGAAGAGACAGCAGGAAGCTGTGTGTGGTCTTAGACATGTGCCTGGTCCATACACCACCAGCACAGCGTGCGTCGGGTGCTCTCCTCAACATCCCTTTCATTCATGTTTTCCTCCCCCAACTCTCTCAAAGTGCCGTTCACCGACAAGTGTCATCGTCCCCGATTCTTAACGCTGATGCCCTTCCTTCCTTCCTTCCTTCCCCCCTCTCCCCCCCAGATGCAGACTGTGAGCCCCGTGTTAGTGCCTGGTGGCCTCTCACATCCTGTGTCAGCTCCCACCCGAAAGCTCTTTGGACCCGTAATCCCGGGACCACCAGGGAAGCGGGATGCAGGGCCAGTGCATCCCTGCCTGAACGCCACCCAAGGCTTGCAGGACACCTGCTCGGTGGGTTTAAAATTCTGCCTCACGCCACGAGGGCCCAGAATCCCACTTCTCATCACCAGCAGCACGATAAAAGCCAGGTGAAACGCTCCAAACATTTCATTAGCGGCGACCGTTGTTCATTTAACAGCTAATAGCGAGCGGCAGATTATTCCTAATAAGAAGCCCGCCAATTGCTAACAAGTTTTAGGAAACGCCAGAGCAGAAGTTGGCGAAGATCTCATCCCCTGCCACATCCCCCCGGCACGGAATAACCGGGATCGCTAAGGGAGGCGCATAGGGGAGCGATCAAATCCCGGCGGCAGCCGGCTCACACCTTTTCACAAGAGCCCGGGTACCATTGCACAAGGATGCTAACTTTCTGCACCTGATAACGGGGTACCCCCCCACGGCGGGGAGAGGGAGGGAGAGAGGGAGGAGAAGAAGCCACCCCGAGCCGGAGCGGGGCAGACAAAGCCGGAGGCTGCGGGCACCGGCTGCGGGCAGGGGGGCTGCGGGCACCGGCTGCCGGCGCTGCCTTCGCTGCCTTCGCCCCGCTCCCCCCGGCGCTGGCTCCCGCGGACAATCCGCGCCCTGAAATGACTAAGCACGAACTCGCAACACACCCCCCCACCACC